>NC_052963.1:16893826-17122133 GCF_013358895.1 Oreochromis aureus | reverse complement strand
CAGAATGATTTGGATTGATCCATGTTCTAGATGTTGCATCAAAGGAGGCTGAAAATCCACTACAAGCGGATGGTTCTTAGGCTCCAGCGTCCTCGAAATGGGTAGAAGCAGTAGAAAATGGATGGACCAACTCTGTACCAAAACACGTGCCTCGTGTGAGGCTCGAACTCACGACCTTCAGATTATGAGACTGACGCTGCCTACTGCGCCAGCGAGGCTGAGAGTCACCCAGAAACTGGACGATTCCTCGAAGCCGCGCAGAAAAAAGAAATTCACCTTGGACAAACAAAGGCGAGTCCCCAGGTATTTAAGCCCTGAACGGGTCTTGGAGGTGAAGAGTGCCACAGGAGATCCTAAAACGGATGGACCCATTCTGTCACATACCGCATAAAACGCAGTGCTGAGTCTTGTCCTGTTGAGGTGGCTCTCCTAGGGTAGGGCCATGCAGTTGTTTGGGTAAAGCTTTCTAACGGTCCGACCCTGCCTGCTGTCACGCCTTGGTTCCTGTGACGGTAAAGACCTGCGTTTCACACCTGGGCTTAAGTGATGACTAATATGAATAACAGTGGGTCAACAACCTCAAGTGGACAACCCCAGCAGGGATTAAATACCTGACAGGCTCCATCAATCGCTGCAGGCCTGAAGAAGCCTCTTGGATGAGGATTGAAAAGTCTTCACGCACCACAAAGGAATCCAGTCACCTTCCTTCTTTGCAGGACCTCAAGACTACCGTGACCGAGAACCTACACAGAGATCTGATGTCGTTAACCCACCTCTAAACTCTGGGACGCTGCTAGCTGCACCCACAAGCAAGAGCCCGTCATGTGATCTTGCGGAAATCTTGGCGCCGTCTGGCAGCGACCGAGAAACAAACTTAATGCCTCTCAAGGCCCCACGCATAAAGGAAGTGTGCATTGGCGGGGAATCGAACCCGGGCCTCCCAGCGTGGCAGGCGAGAATTCTACCACTGAACCACCAATGCTCACATGTGTGCCATTTTCCCCACCGACCTCGCGCCATTGCCCAAACGCTCCTCTCGAGGCCCAACGGTAAATGTGGCCCAATACAGCCAGGAATCACTCATCAAGGAAACTCTGTCGCAGCTCCCTGGTGGTCTAGTGGTCAGGATTCGGCGCTCTCACCGCCGCGGCGGCCCGGGTTCGATTCCCGGTCAGGAAACTGTGTTTTGACCCAGCTCCGCTTACCGAATGGGACAAGCGGTAGACAACGGATGGGCTGCCTTTGCCACGTACTGTGTATCAAGCGAGGCTCAAGGCCCATCTCCCCAAAAATGGACCGTTCTTAGAAGCCGTCAACAAATGAAGCAGAGTTGCCACTTCTTCAAGCCCAGGATGGGTTGCCGTCTTGCAGGTGAAGTGTGTGACAGGAGATCCTAAATTGGGTGGCGAACTGCACACCAAAACATGCCTCGCGTGAGGATAGAGCTCACCACCTTCAGTTTTCGAGACTTACGCATGGCAGGCGAGAATTCTACCGCTGAGCCAACAACCCTTGCACGTCTACCAATTGTCCCACCGAATTCGCGCCACTCTCCAAAGTCTCCTCTCAAGATCCTTACAATGGATGGACAAACTCTGTCACGTACCGTGCATCAAAGCAGATCGCTGTGACTCTTGCGTGAGGCTAAGAGTCACTACCTTCTGATTTCGAGATTCACGGGTGGCAGGCGACAGTTCTACTGCTGAGCCACCAACCCTTACACGTCTTCCGATTGTCCCGCCCGACCGCGGCACTCTCCAAAGTCTCCTCTCAACAACATCTTGACTTAATGCAGATACGATGTCCAACCCAAGTTTGGTTTATGCAGACTTCTTGTTCCAACTTACCAGTCAGGCAAGAATGACTTCAAATGATCTCTCTCAATGGACCGTGTTGGCAAAGGAACTCCAGGCGACCTCCAGAGACTCAGCTCGGGAGCTGCTGATAACCAATTATCAGCCCTTGCTCATCCGCTTCCAATGCAAAGACATTCCTAACCCTACCTACCTACCTGGACAAAGTGTCCAAGAAGAAATGACAGGTAGGAGTCATTTGGGAGCCAACGTGTGGTGCCCCGCAATTTGGACCTGAGAAAAGAAAGAGGAATTGTGGTGAAAGTTGGATGAAGTGGTTCCAGAGGGCCGACACGCATCCATAGGGAGGATCGCCTGCCACAGCCATGAGTCTTGAAATCAAAAAGATGGGAAGGCTTTCCACCGGCAGAATGATTTGGATTGATCCATGTTCTAGATGTTGCATCAAAGGAGGCTGAAAATCCACTACAAACGGATGGTTCTTAGGCTCCAGCGTCCTCGAAATGGGTAGAAGCAGTAGAAAATGGATGGACCAACTCTGTACCAAAACACGTGCCTCGTGTGAGGCTCGAACTCACGACCTTCAGATTATGAGACTGACGCTGCCTACTGCGCCCAGCGAGGCTGAGAGTCACCCAGAAAATGGACGATTCCTCGAAGCAGCAAGAGAAAAGAAATTCACCTTGGACAAACAAAGGCGAGTCCCCAGGTATTTAAGCCCTGAACGGGTCTTGGAGGTGAAGAGTGCCACAGGAGATCCTAAAAACGGATGGACCCATTCTGTCACATACCGCATAAAAACGCAGTGCTGAGTCTTGTCCTGTTGAGGTGGCTCTCCTAGGGTAGGGCCATGCAGTTGTTTGGGTAAAAGCTTTCTAACGGTCCGACCCTGCCTGCTGTCACGCCTTGGTTCCTGTGACGGTAAAGACCTGCGTTTCACACCTGGGCTTAAGTGATGACTAATATGAATAACAGTGGGTCAACAACCCTCAAGTGGACAACCCCAGCAGGGATTAAATACCTGACAGGCTCCATCAATCGCTGCAGGCCTGAAGAAGCCTCTTGGATGAGGATTGAAAAGTCTTCACGCACCACAAAAGGAATCCAGTCACCTTCCTTCTTTGCAGGACCTCAAGACTACCGTGACCGAGAACCTACACAGACATCTGATGTCGTTAACCCACCTCTAAACTCTGGGACGCTGCTAGCTGCACCCACAAGCAAGAGCCCGTCATGTGATCTTGCGGAAATCTTGACGCCGTCTGGCAGCGACCGAGAAACAAACTTAATGCCTCTCAAGGCCCCACGCATAAAGGAAGTGTGCATTGGCCGGGAATCGAACCCGGGCCTCCCGCGTGGCAGGCGAGAATTCTACCACTGAACCACCAATGCTCACATGTGTGCCATTTTCCCCACCGAATTCGCGCCATTGCCCAAACGCTCCTCTCGAGGCCCAACGGTAAATGTGGCCCAATACAGCCAGGAATCACTCATCAAGGAAACTCTGTCGCAGCTCCCTGGTGGTCTAGTGGTCAGGATTCGGCGCTCTCACCGCCCGTGGCCGGGTTCGATTCGGTCAGGAAACTGTGTTTTGACCCAGCTCCGGCTTACCCGAATGGGACAAGCGGTAGACAACGGATGGGCTGCCTTTGCCACGTACTGTGTATCAAGCGAGGCTCAAGGCCCATCTCCCCAAAAAATGGACCGTTCTTAGAAGCCGTCAACAAATGAAGCAGAGTTGCCACTTCTTCAAGCCCAGGATGGGTTGCCGTCTTGCAGGTGAAGTGTGTGACAGGAGATCCTAAATTGGGTGGCCGAACTGCACACCAAAACATGCCTCGCGTGAGGATAGAGCTCACCACCTTCAGTTTTCGAGACTTACGCATGGCAGGCGAGAATTCTACCGCTGAGCCAACAACCCTTGCACGTCTACCAATTGTCCCACGGTTGCGCCACTCTCCAAAGTCTCCTCTCAAGATCCTTACAATGGATGGACAAACTCTGTCACGTACCGTGCATCAAAGCAGATCGCTGTGACTCTTGCGTGAGGCTAAGAGTCACTACCTTCTGATTTCGAGATTCACGGGTGGCAGGCGACAGTTCTACTGCTGAGCCACCAACCCTTACACGTCTTCCGATTGTCCCTACCGACCGGCGGCACTCTCCAAAGTCTCCTCTCAACAACATCTTGACTTAATGCAGATCGATGTCCAACCCAAGTTTGGTTTATGCAGACTTCTTGTTCCAACTTACCAGTCAGGCAAGAATGACTTCAAATGATCTCTCTCAATGGACCGTGTTGGCAAAGGAACTCCAGGCGACCTCCAGAGACTCAGCTCGGGAGCTGCTGATAACCAATTATCAGCCCTTGCTCATCCGCTTCAATGCAAAGACATTCCTAACCCTACCTACCTACCTGGACAAAGTGTCCAAGAAGAAATGACAGGTAGGAGTCATTTGGGAGCCAACGTGTGGTGCCCATAATTTGGACCTGAGAAAGAAAGAGGAATTGTGGTGAAAGTTGGATGAAGTGGTTCCAGAGGGCGGCACGCATCCATAGGGAGGAGGATCGCCTGCCACGCGAGTCTTGAAATCAAAAAGATGGGAAGGCTTTCCACCGGCAGAATGATTTGGATTGATCCATGTTCTAGATGTTGCATCAAAGGAGGCTGAAAATCCACTACAAACGGATGGTTCTTAGGCTCCAGCGTCCTCGAAATGGGTAGAAGCAGTAGAAAATGGATGGACCAACTCTGTACCAAAACACGTGCCTCGTGTGAGGCTCGAACTCACGACCTTCAGATTATGAGACTGACGCTGCCTACTGCGCCCAACGAGGCTGAGAGTCACCCAGAAACTGGACGATTCCTCGAAGCCGCGCAGAAAAGAAATTCACCTTGGACAAACAAAGGCGAGTCCCCAGGTATTTAAGCCCTGAACGGGTCTTGGAGGTGAAGAGTGCCACAGGAGATCCTAAAAACGGATGGACCCATTCTGTCACATACCGCGCAAACGCAGTGCTGAGTCTTGTCCTGTTGAGGTGGCTCTCCTAGGGTAGGGCCATGCAGTTGTTTGGGTAAAGCTTTCTAACGGTCCGACCCTGCCTGCTGTCACGCCTTGGTTCCTGTGACGGTAAAGACCTGCGTTTCACACCTGGGCTTAAGTGATGACTAATATGAATAACAGTGGGTCAACAACCCTCAAGTGGACAACCCCAGCAGGGATTAAATACCTGACAGGCTCCATCAATCGCTGCAGGCCTGAAGAAGCCTCTTGGATGAGGATTGAAAAGTCTTCACGCACCACAAAAGGAATCCAGTCACCTTCCTTCTTTGCAGGACCTCAAGACTACCGTGACCGAGAACCTACACAGAGATCTGATGTCGTTAACCCACCTCTAAACTCTGGGACGCTGCTAGCTGCACCCACAAGCAAGAGCCCGTCATGTGATCTTGCGGAAATCTTGACGCCGTCTGGCAGCGACCGAGAAACAAACTTAATGCCTCTCAAGGCCCCACGCATAAAGGAAGTGTGCATTGGCCGGGAATCGAACCCGGGCCTCCCGCGTGGCAGGCGAGAATTCTACCACTGAACCACCAATGCTCACATGTGTGCCATTTTTCCCACCGAATTCGCGCCATTGCCCAAACGCTCCTCTCGAGGCCCAACGGTAAATGTGGCCCAATACAGCCAGGAATCACTCATCAAGGAAACTCTGTCGCAGCTCCCTGGTGGTCTAGTGGTCAGGATTCGGCGCTCTCACCGCCGCGGCCCGGGTTCGATTCCCGGTCAGGGAAACTGTGTTTTTGACCCAGCTCCGGCTTACCCGAATGGGACAAGCGGTAGACAACGGATGGGCTGCCTTTGCCACGTACTGTGTATCAAGCGAGGCTCAAGGCCCATCTCCCAAAAATGGACCGTTCTTAGAAGCCGTCAACAAATGAAGCAGAGTTGCCACTTCTTCAAGCCCAGGATGGGTTGCCGTCTTGCAGGTGAAGTGTGTGACAGGAGATCCTAAATTGGGTGGCCGAACTGCACACCAAAACATGCCTCGCGTGAGGATAGAGCTCACCACCTTCAGTTTTCGAGACTTACGCATGGCAGGCGAGAATTCTACCGCTGAGCCAACAACCCTTGCACGTCTACCAATTGTCCCACCGACCGCGCGCCACTCTCCAAAGTCTCCTCTCAAGATCCTTACAATGGATGGACAAACTCTGTCACGTATCGTGCATCAAAGCAGATCGCTGTGACTCTTGCGTGAGGCTAAGAGTCACTACCTTCTGATTTCGAGATTCACGGGTGGCAGGCGACAGTTCTACTGCTGAGCCACCAACCCTTACACGTCTTCCGATTGTCCCGCCGACCATGGCACTCTCCAAAGTCTCCTCTCAACAACATCTTGACTTAATGCAGATACGATGTCCAACCCAAGTTTGGTTTATGCGCAGACTTCTTGTTCCAACTTACCAGTCAGGCAAGAATGACTTCAAATGATCTCTCTCAATGGACCGTGTTGGCAAAGGAACTCCAGGCGACCTCCAGAGACTCAGCTCGGGGCTGCTGATAACCAATTATCAGCCCTTGCTCATCCGCTTCCAATGCAAAGACATTCCTAACCCTACCTACCTACCTGGACAAAGTGTCCAAGAAGAAATGACAGGTAGGAGTCATTTGGGAGCCAACGTGTGGTGCCCGCAATTTGGACCTGAGAAAAGAAAGAGGAATTGTGGTGAAAGTTGGATGAAGTGGTTCCAGAGGGCGGCACGCATCCATAGGGGAGGATCGCCTGCCACGCCGCGTCTCTTGAAATCAAAAAGATGGGAAGGCTTTCCACCGGCAGAATGATTTGGATTGATCCATGTTCTAGATGTTGCATCAAAGGAGGCTGAAAATCCACTACAAACGGATGGTTCTTAGGCTCCAGCGTCCTCGAAATGGGTAGAAGCAGTAGAAAATGGATGGACCAACTCTGTACCAAAACACGTGCCTCGTGTGAGGCTCGAACTCACGACCTTCAGATTATGAGACTGACGCGCTGCCTACTGCGCCAACGAGGCTGAGAGTCACCCAGAAACTGGACGATTCCTCGAAGCCACAAGAGAAAAAGAAATTCACCTTGGACAAACAAAGGCGAGTCCCCAGGTATTTAAGCCCTGAACGGGTCTTGGAGGTGAAGAGTGCCACAGGAGATCCTAAAACGGATGGACCCATTCTGTCACATACCGCATAAACGCAGTGCTGAGTCTTGTCCTGTTGAGGTGGCTCTCCTAGGGTAGGGCCATGCAGTTGTTTGGGTAAAGCTTTCTAACGGTCCGACCCTGCCTGCTGTCACGCCTTGGTTCCTGTGACGGTAAAGACCTGCGTTTCACACCTGGGCTTAAGTGATGACTAATATGAATAACAGTGGGTCAACAACCCTCAAGTGGACAACCCCAGCAGGGATTAAATACCTGACAGGCTCCATCAATCGCTGCAGGCCTGAAGAAGCCTCTTGGATGAGGATTGAAAAGTCTTCACGCACCACAAAAGGAATCCAGTCACCTTCCTTCTTTGCAGGACCTCAAGACTACCGTGACCGAGAACCTACACAGACATCTGATGTCGTTAACCCACCTCTAAACTCTGGGACGCTGCTAGCTGCACCCACAAGCAAGAGCCCGTCATGTGATCTTGCGGAAATCTTGACGCCGTCTGGCAGCGACCGAGAAACAAACTTAATGCCTCTCAAGGCCCCACGCATAAAGGAAGTGTGCATTGGCCGGGAATCGAACCCGGGCCTCCCGCGTGGCAGGCGAGAATTCTACCACTGAACCACCAATGCTCACATGTGTGCCATTTTCCCCACCGAATTCGCGCCATTGCCCAAACGCTCCTCTCGAGGCCCAACGGTAAATGTGGCCCAATACAGCCAGGAATCACTCATCAAGGAAACTCTGTCGCAGCTCCCTGGTGGTCTAGTGGTCAGGATTCGGCTCTCACACCGCCCGCGGCCCGGGTTCGATTCGGTCAGGGAAACTGTGTTTTTGACCCAGCTCCGGCTTACCCGAATGGGACAAGCGGTAGACAACGGATGGGCTGCCTTTGCCACGTACTGTGTATCAAGCGAGGCTCAAGGCCCATCTCCCCAAAAAATGGACCGTTCTTAGAAGCCGTCAACAAATGAAGCAGAGTTGCCACTTCTTCAAGCCCAGGATGGGTTGCCGTCTTGCAGGTGAAGTGTGTGACAGGAGATCCTAAATTGGGTGGCCGAACTGCACACCAAAACATGCCTCGCGTGAGGATAGAGCTCACCACCTTCAGTTTTCGAGACTTACGCATGGCAGGCGAGAATTCTACCGCTGAGCCAACAACCCTTGCACGTCTCACCAATTGTCCCACCGACCGCGCCACTCTCCAAAGTCTCCTCTCAAGATCCTTACAATGGATGGACAAACTCTGTCACGTGCCGTGCATCAAAGCAGATCGCTGTGACTCTTGCGTGAGGCTAAGAGTCACTACCTTCTGATTTCGAGATTCACGGGTGGCAGGCGACAGTTCTACTGCTGAGCCACCAACCCTTACACGTCTTCCGATTGTCCCGCCGACCGCGGCACTCTCCAAAGTCTCCTCTCAACAACATCTTGACTTAATGCAGATACGATGTCCAACCCAAGTTTGGTTTATGCAGACTTCTTGTTCCAACTTACCAGTCAGGCAAGAATGACTTCAAATGATCTCTCTCAATGGACCGTGTTGGCAAAGGAACTCCAGGCGACCTCCAGAGACTCAGCTCGGGAGCTGCTGATAACCAATTATCAGCCCTTGCTCATCCGCTTCCAATGCAAAGACATTCCTAACCCTACCTACCTACCTGGACAAAGTGTCCAAGAAGAAATGACAGGTAGGAGTCATTTGGGAGCCAACGTGTGGTGCCCAATTTGGACCTGAGAAAAGAAAGAGGAATTGTGGTGAAAGTTGGATGAAGTGGTTCCAGAGGGCGGCACGCATCCATAGGGGAGGATCGCCTGCCACGCCAGAGTCTTGAAATCAAAAAGATGGGAAGGCTTTCCACCGGCAGAATGATTTGGATTGATCCATGTTCTAGATGTTGCATCAAAGGAGGCTGAAAATCCACTACAAACGGATGGTTCTTAGGCTCCAGCGTCCTCGAAATGGGTAGAAGCAGTAGAAAATGGATGGACCAACTCTGTACCAAAACACGTGCCTCGTGTGAGGCTCGAACTCACGACCTTCAGATTATGAGACTGACGCTGCTGCCTACTGCGCCAACGAGGCTGAGAGTCACCCAGAAACTGGACGATTCCTCGAAGCCACAGAGAAAAGAAATTCACCTTGGACAAACAAAGGCGAGTCCCCAGGTATTTAAGCCCTGAACGGGTCTTGGAGGTGAAGAGTGCCACAGGAGATCCTAAAACGGATGGACCCATTCTGTCACATACCGCGCAAAAGCGCAGTGCTGAGTCTTGTCCTGTTGAGGTGGCTCTCCTAGGGTAGGGCCATGCAGTTGTTTGGGTAAAGCTTTCTAACGGTCCGACCCTGCCTGCTGTCACGCCTTGGTTCCTGTGACGGTAAAGACCTGCGTTTCACACCTGGGCTTAAGTGATGACTAATATGAATAACAGTGGGTCAACAACCCTCAAGTGGACAACCCCAGCAGGGATTAAATACCTGACAGGCTCCATCAATCGCTGCAGGCCTGAAGAAGCCTCTTGGATGAGGATTGAAAAGTCTTCACGCACCACAAAAGGAATCCAGTCACCTTCCTTCTTTGCAGGACCTCAAGACTACCGTGACCGAGAACCTACACAGAGATCTGATGTCGTTAACCCACCTCTAAACTCTGGGACGCTGCTAGCTGCACCCACAAGCAAGAGCCCGTCATGTGATCTTGCGGAAATCTTGACGCCGCCTGGCAGCGACCGAGAAACAAACTTAATGCCTCTCAAGGCCCCACGCATAAAGGAAGTGTGCATTGGCGGGAATCGAACCCGGGCCTCCCGCGTGGCAGGCGAGAATTCTACCACTGAACCACCAATGCTCACATGTGTGCCATTTTCCCCACCGACCCGCGCCATTGCCCAAACGCTCCTCTCGAGGCCCAACGGTAAATGTGGCCCAATACAGCCAGGAATCACTCATCAAGGAAACTCTGTCGCAGCTCCCTGGTGGTCTAGTGGTCAGGATTCGGCGCTCTCACCGCCCATGCCCGGGTTCGATTCCCGGTCAGGAAACTGTGTTTTGACCCAGCTCCGCTTACCCGAATGGGACAAGCGGTAGACAACGGATGGGCTGCCTTTGCCACGTACTGTGTATCAAGCGAGGCTCAAGGCCCATCTCCCCAAAAATGGACCGTTCTTAGAAGCCGTCAACAAATGAAGCAGAGTTGCCACTTCTTCAAGCCCAGGATGGGTTGCCGTCTTGCAGGTGAAGTGTGTGACAGGAGATCCTAAATTGGGTGGCGAACTGCACACCAAAACATGCCTCAGCGTGAGGATAGAGCTCACCACCTTCAGTTTTCGAGACTTACGCATGGCAGGCGAGAATTCTACCGCTGAGCCAACAACCCTTGCACGTCTACCAATTGTCCCACGAATTGCGCCACTCTCCAAAGTCTCCTCTCAAGATCCTTACAATGGATGGACAAACTCTGTCACGTACCGTGCATCAAAGCAGATCGCTGTGACTCTTGCGTGAGGCTAAGAGTCACTACCTTCTGATTTCGAGATTCACGGGTGGCAGGCGACAGTTCTACTGCTGAGCCACCAACCCTTACACGTCTTCCGATTGTCCCGCCGACCGCGGCACTCTCCAAAGTCTCCTCTCAACAACATCTTGACTTAATGCAGATCGATGTCCAACCCAAGTTTGGTTTGCGCAGACTTCTTGTTCCAACTTACCAGTCAGGCAAGAATGACTTCAAATGATCTCTCTCAATGGACCGTGTTGGCAAAGGAACTCCAGGCGACCTCCAGAGACTCAGCTCGGGAGCTGCTGATAACCAATTATCAGCCCTTGCTCATCCGCTTCCAATGCAAAGACATTCCTAACCCTACCTACCTACCTGGACAAAGTGTCCAAGAAGAAATGACAGGTAGGAGTCATTTGGGAGCCAACGTGTGGTGCCCCGCAATTTGGACCTGAGAAAAGAAAGAGGAATTGTGGTGAAAGTTGGATGAAGTGGTTCCAGAGGGCGGCACGCATCCATAGGGGAGATCGCCTGCCACGCGAGTCTTGAAATCAAAAAGATGGGAAGGCTTTCCACCGGCAGAATGATTTGGATTGATCCATGTTCTAGATGTTGCATCAAAGGAGGCTGAAAATCCACTACAAACGGATGGTTCTTAGGCTCCAGCGTCCTCGAAATGGGTAGAAGCAGTAGAAAATGGATGGACCAACTCTGTACCAAAACACGTGCCTCGTGTGAGGCTCGAACTCACGACCTTCAGATTATGAGACTGACGCGCTGCCTACTGCGCCAACGAGGCTGAGAGTCACCCAGAAACTGGACGATTCCTCGAAGCCACAGCAGAAAAAAAATTCACCTTGGACAAACAAAGGCGAGTCCCCAGGTATTTAAGCCCTGAACGGGTCTTGGAGGTGAAGAGTGCCACAGGAGATCCTAAAACGGATGGACCCATTCTGTCACATACCGCATAAGCGCAGTGCTGAGTCTTGTCCTGTTGAGGTGGCTCTCCTAGGGTAGGGCCATGCAGTTGTTTGGGTAAAGCTTTCTAACGGTCCGACCCTGCCTGCTGTCACGCCTTGGTTCCTGTGACGGTAAAGACCTGCGTTTCACACCTGGGCTTAAGTGATGACTAATATGAATAACAGTGGGTCAACAACCCTCAAGTGGACAACCCCAGCAGGGATTAAATACCTGACAGGCTCCATCAATCGCTGCAGGCCTGAAGAAGCCTCTTGGATGAGGATTGAAAAGTCTTCACGCACCACAAAAGGAATCCAGTCACCTTCCTTCTTTGCAGGACCTCAAGACTACCGTGACCGAGAACCTACACAGAGATCTGATGTCGTTAACCCACCTCTAAACTCTGGGACGCTGCTAGCTGCACCCACAAGCAAGAGCCCGTCATGTGATCTTGCGGAAATCTTGACGCCGTCTGGCAGCGACCGAGAAACAAACTTAATGCCTCTCAAGGCCCCACGCATAAAGGAAGTGTGCATTGGCGGGGAATCGAACCCGGGCCTCCCGCGCGGCAGGCGAGAATTCTACCACTGAACCACCAATGCTCACATGTGTGCCATTTTCCCCACCGACCGCGCCATTGCCCAAACGCTCCTCTCGAGGCCCAACGGTAAATGTGGCCCAATACAGCCAGGAATCACTCATCAAGGAAACTCTGTCGCAGCTCCCTGGTGGTCTAGTGGTCAGGATTCGCGCTCTCACCGCCCGCCCCGGGTTCGATTCCCGGTCAGGGAAACTGTGTTTTTGACCCAGCTCCGGCTTACCCGAATGGGACAAGCGGTAGACAACGGATGGGCTGCCTTTGCCACGTACTGTGTATCAAGCGAGGCTCAAGGCCCATCTCCCCAAAAAATGGACCGTTCTTAGAAGCCGTCAACAAATGAAGCAGAGTTGCCACTTCTTCAAGCCCAGGATGGGTTGCCGTCTTGCAGGTGAAGTGTGTGACAGGAGATCCTAAATTGGGTGGCCGAACTGCACACCAAAACATGCCTCGCGTGAGGATAGAGCTCACCACCTTCAGTTTTCGAGACTTACGCATGGCAGGCGAGAATTCTACCGCTGAGCCAACAACCCTTGCACGCCTACCAATTGTCCCACGGTTCGCGCCACTCTCCAAAGTCTCCTCTCAAGATCCTTACAATGGATGGACAAACTCTGTCACGCATCCGTGCATCAAAGCAGATCGCTGTGACTCTTGCGTGAGGCTAAGAGTCACTACCTTCTGATTTCGAGATTCACGGGTGGCAGGCGACAGTTCTACTGCTGAGCCACCAACCCTTACACGTCTTCCGATTGTCCCTTGGTCGCGGCACTCTCAAAGTCTCCTCTCAACAACATCTTGACTTAATGCAGATACGATGTCCAACCCAAGTTTGGTTTGCGCAGACTTCTTGTTCCAACTTACCAGTCAGGCAAGAATGACTTCAAATGATCTCTCTCAATGGACCGTGTTGGCAAAGGAACTCCAGGCGACCTCCAGAGACTCAGCTCGGGAGCTGCTGATAACCAATTATCAGCCCTTGCTCATCCGCTTCAATGCAAAGACATTCCTAACCCTACCTACCTACCTGGACAAAGTGTCCAAGAAGAAATGACAGGTAGGAGTCATTTGGGAGCCAACGTGTGGTGCCCATAATTTGGACCTGAGAAAAGAAAGAGGAATTGTGGTGAAAGTTGGATGAAGTGGTTCCAGAGGGCCGGCACGCATCCATAGGGGAGGATCGCCTGCCACGCCAGTCTTGAGAAATCAAAAAGATGGGAAGGCTTTCCACCGGCAGAATGATTTGGATTGATCCATGTTCTAGATGTTGCATCAAAGGAGGCTGAAAATCCACTACAAACGGATGGTTCTTAGGCTCCAGCGTCCTCGAAATGGGTAGAAGCAGTAGAAAATGGATGGACCAACTCTGTACCAAAACACGTGCCTCGTGTGAGGCTCGAACTCACGACCTTCAGATTATGAGACTGACGCTGCTGCTACTGCGCCAACGAGGCTGAGAGTCACCCAGAAACTGGACGATTCCTCGAAGCACAGCGCAGAAAAGAAATTCACCTTGGACAAACAAAGGCGAGTCCCCAGGTATTTAAGCCCTGAACGGGTCTTGGAGGTGAAGAGTGCCACAGGAGATCCTAAAACGGATGGACCCATTCTGTCACATACCGCATAAGCGCAGTGCTGAGTCTTGTCCTGTTGAGGTGGCTCTCCTAGGGTAGGGCCATGCAGTTGTTTGGGTAAAGCTTTCTAACGGTCCGACCCTGCCTGCTGTCACGCCTTGGTTCCTGTGACGGTAAAGACCTGCGTTTCACACCTGGGCTTAAGTGATGACTAATATGAATAACAGTGGGTCAACAACCCTCAAGTGGACAACCCCAGCAGGGATTAAATACCTGACAGGCTCCATCAATCGCTGCAGGCCTGAAGAAGCCTCTTGGATGAGGATTGAAAAGTCTTCACGCACCACAAAAAGGAATCCAGTCACCTTCCTTCTTTGCAGGACCTCAAGACTACCGTGACCGAGAACCTACACAGAGATCTGATGTCGTTAACCCACCTCTAAACTCTGGGACGCTGCTAGCTGCACCCACAAGCAAGAGCCCGTCATGTGATCTTGCGAAATCTTGACGCCGTCTGGCAGCGACCGAGAAACAAACTTAATGCCTCTCAAGGCCCCACGCATAAAGGAAGTGTGCATTGGCGGGAATCGAACCCGGCCTCTCCAGCGGGCAGGCGAGAATTCTACCACTGAACCACCAATGCTCACATGTGTGCCATTTTCCCCACCGACCGCGCCATTGCCCAAACGCCCTCTCGAGGCCCAACGGTAAATGTGGCCCAATACAGCCAGGAATCACTCATCAAGGAAACTCTGTCGCAGCTCCCTGGTGGTCTAGTGGTCAGGATTCGCGCGCTCTCACCGCCCGCGGCCGGGTTCGATTCGGTCAGGAAACTGTGTTTTGACCCAGCTCCGGCTTACCCGAATGGGACAAGCGGTGAGACAACGGATGGGCTGCCTTTGCCACGTACTGTGTATCAAGCGAGGCTCAAGGCCCATCTCCCCAAAAATGGACCGTTCTTAGAAGCCGTCAACAAATGAAGCAGAGTTGCCACTTCTTCAAGCCCAGGATGGGTTGCCGTCTTGCAGGTGAAGTGTGTGACAGGAGATCCTAAATTGGGTGGCGAACTGCACACCAAAACATGCCTCGCGTGAGGATAGAGCTCACCACCTTCAGTTTTCGAGACTTACGCATGGCAGGCGAGAATTCTACCGCTGAGCCAACAACCCTTGCACGTCTACCAATTGTCCCACCGACCGCGCCACTCTCCAAAGTCTCCTCTCAAGATCCTTACAATGGATGGACAAACTCTGTCACGTACCGTGCATCAAAGCAGATCGCTGTGACTCTTGCGTGAGGCTAAGAGTCACTACCTTCTGATTTCGAGATTCACGGGTGGCAGGCGACAGTTCTACTGCTGAGCCACCAACCCTTACACGTCTTCCGATTGTCCCGCCGATTCGCGGCACTCTCCAAAGTCTCCTCTCAACAACATCTTGACTTAATGCAGATACGATGTCCAACCCAAGTTTGGTTTATGCAGACTTCTTGTTCCAACTTACCAGTCAGGCAAGAATGACTTCAAATGATCTCTCTCAATGGACCGTGTTGGCAAAGGAACTCCAGGCGACCTCCAGAGACTCAGCTCGGGAGCTGCTGATAACCAATTATCAGCCCTTGCTCATCCGCTTCAATGCAAAGACATTCCTAACCCTACCTACCTACCTGGACAAAGTGTCCAAGAAGAAATGACAGGTAGGAGTCATTTGGGAGCCAACGTGTGGTGCCCCGCAATTTGGACCTGAGAAAAGAAAGAGGAATTGTGGTGAAAGTTGGATGAAGTGGTTCCAGAGGGCCGCACGCATCCATAGGGGAGGATCGCCTGCCACGCGCGAGTCTTGAAATCAAAAAGATGGGAAGGCTTTCCACCGGCAGAATGATTTGGATTGATCCATGTTCTAGATGTTGCATCAAAGGAGGCTGAAAATCCACTACAAACGGATGGTTCTTAGGCTCCAGCGTCCTCGAAATGGGTAGAAGCAGTAGAAAATGGATGGACCAACTCTGTACCAAAACACGTGCCTCGTGTGAGGCTCGAACTCACGACCTTCAGATTATGAGACTGACGCTGCCTGCCTACTGCGCCCAACGAGGCTGAGAGTCACCCAGAAACTGGACGATTCCTCGAAGCCACAAGAGAAAAGAAATTCACCTTGGACAAACAAAGGCGAGTCCCCAGGTATTTAAGCCCTGAACGGGTCTTGGAGGTGAAGAGTGCCACAGGAGATCCTAAAACGGATGGACCCATTCTGTCACATACCGCATAAACGCAGTGCTGAGTCTTGTCCTGTTGAGGTGGCTCTCCTAGGGTAGGGCCATGCAGTTGTTTGGGTAAAGCTTTCTAACGGTCCGACCCTGCCTGCTGTCACGCCTTGGTTCCTGTGACGGTAAAGACCTGCGTTTCACACCTGGGCTTAAGTGATGACTAATATGAATAACAGTGGGTCAACAACCCTCAAGTGGACAACCCCAGCAGGGATTAAATACCTGACAGGCTCCATCAATCGCTGCAGGCCTGAAGAAGCCTCTTGGATGAGGATTGAAAAGTCTTCACGCACCACAAAAGGAATCCAGTCACCTTCCTTCTTTGCAGGACCTCAAGACTACCGTGACCGAGAACCTACACAGAGATCTGATGTCGTTAACCCACCTCTAAACTCTGGGACGCTGCTAGCTGCACCCACAAGCAAGAGCCCGTCATGTGATCTTGCGGAAATCTTGACGCCGTCTGGCAGCGACCGAGAAACAAACTTAATGCCTCTCAAGGCCCCACGCATAAAGGAAGTGTGCATTGGCCGGGAATCGAACCCGGGCCTCCCGCGTGGCAGGCGAGAATTCTACCACTGAACCACCAATGCTCACATGTGTGCCATTTTCCCACACCGACCGCGCCATTGCCCAAACGCTCCTCTCGAGGCCCAACGGTAAATGTGGCCCAATACAGCCAGGAATCACTCATCAAGGAAACTCTGTCGCAGCTCCCTGGTGGTCTAGTGGTCAGGATTCGCGCTCTCCCGCCGCGGCCGGGTTCGATTCCCGGTCAGGGAAACTGTGTTTTGACCCAGCTCCGGCTTACCCGAATGGGACAAGCGGTAGACAACGGATGGGCTGCCTTTGCCACGCACTGTGTATCAAGCGAGGCTCAAGGCCCATCTCCCCAAAAATGGACCGTTCTTAGAAGCCGTCAACAAATGAAGCAGAGTTGCCACTTCTTCAAGCCCAGGATGGGTTGCCGTCTTGCAGGTGAAGTGTGTGACAGGAGATCCTAAATTGGGTGGCCGAACTGCACACCAAAACATGCCTCGCGTGAGGATAGAGCTCACCACCTTCAGTTTTCGAGACTTACGCATGGCAGGCGAGAATTCTACCGCTGAGCCAACAACCCTTGCACGTCTACCAATTGTCCCACCGAATTCGCGCCACTCTCCAAAGTCTCCTCTCAAGATCCTTACAATGGATGGACAAACTCTGTCACGTACCGTGCATCAAAGCAGATCGCTGTGACTCTTGCGTGAGGCTAAGAGTCACTACCTTCTGATTTCGAGATTCACGGGTGGCAGGCGACAGTTCTACTGCTGAGCCACCAACCCTTACACGTCTTCCGATTGTCCCTTGGACCGCGGCACTCTCCAAAGTCTCCTCTCAACAACATCTTGACTTAATGCAGATACGATGTCCAACCCAAGTTTGGTTTGCGCAGACTTCTTGTTCCAACTTACCAGTCAGGCAAGAATGACTTCAAATGATCTCTCTCAATGGACCGTGTTGGCAAAGGAACTCCAGGCGACCTCCAGAGACTCAGCTCGGGAGCTGCTGATAACCAATTATCAGCCCTTGCTCATCCGCTTCAATGCAAAGACATTCCTAACCCTACCTACCTACCTGGACAAAGTGTCCAAGAAGAAATGACAGGTAGGAGTCATTTGGGAGCCAACGTGTGGTGCCCCGCAATTTGGACCTGAGAAAAGAAAGAGGAATTGTGGTGAAAGTTGGATGAAGTGGTTCCAGAGGGCCGGCACGCATCCATAGGGGAGGATCGCCTGCCACGCGCGAGTCTTGAAATCAAAAAGATGGGAAGGCTTTCCACCGGCAGAATGATTTGGATTGATCCATGTTCTAGATGTTGCATCAAAGGAGGCTGAAAATCCACTACAAACGGATGGTTCTTAGGCTCCAGCGTCCTCGAAATGGGTAGAAGCAGTAGAAAATGGATGGACCAACTCTGTACCAAAACACGTGCCTCGTGTGAGGCTCGAACTCACGACCTTCAGATTATGAGACTGACGCGCTGCCTACTGCGCCAACGAGGCTGAGAGTCACCCAGAAACTGGACGATTCCTCGAAGCCGCGCAGAAAAGAAATTCACCTTGGACAAACAAAGGCGAGTCCCCAGGTATTTAAGCCCTGAACGGGTCTTGGAGGTGAAGAGTGCCACAGGAGATCCTAAAAACGGATGGACCCATTCTGTCACATACCGCGCAAACGCAGTGCTGAGTCTTGTCCTGTTGAGGTGGCTCTCCTAGGGTAGGGCCATGCAGTTGTTTGGGTAAAGCTTTCTAACGGTCCGACCCTGCCTGCTGTCACGCCTTGGTTCCTGTGACGGTAAAGACCTGCGTTTCACACCTGGGCTTAAGTGATGACTAATATGAATAACAGTGGGTCAACAACCCTCAAGTGGACAACCCCAGCAGGGATTAAATACCTGACAGGCTCCATCAATCGCTGCAGGCCTGAAGAAGCCTCTTGGATGAGGATTGAAAAGTCTTCACGCACCACAAAAGGAATCCAGTCACCTTCCTTCTTTGCAGGACCTCAAGACTACCGTGACCGAGAACCCTACAGAGATCTGATGTCGTTAACCCACCTCTAAACTCTGGGACGCTGCTAGCTGCACCCACAAGCAAGAGCCCGTCATGTGATCTTGCGGAAATCTTGACGCCGTCTGGCAGCGACCGAGAAACAAACTTAATGCCTCTCAAGGCCCCACGCATAAAGGAAGTGTGCATTGGCGGGAATCGAACCCGGCCTCCCGCGTGGCAGGCGAGAATTCTACCACTGAACCACCAATGCTCACATGTGTGCCATTTTCCCCACCGACCGCGCCATTGCCCAAACGCTCCTCTCGAGGCCCAACGGTAAATGTGGCCCAATACAGCCAGGAATCACTCATCAAGGAAACTCTGTCGCAGCTCCCTGGTGGTCTAGTGGTCAGGATTCGGCGCTCTCACCGCCGCGGCCCGGGTTCGATTCCCGGTCAGGGAAACTGTGTTTTTGACCCAGCTCCGGCTTACCCGAATGGGACAAGCGGTAGACAACGGATGGGCTGCCTTTGCCACGTACTGTGTATCAAGCGAGGCTCAAGGCCCATCTCCCCAAAAATGGACCGTTCTTAGAAGCCGTCAACAAATGAAGCAGAGTTGCCACTTCTTCAAGCCCAGGATGGGTTGCCGTCTTGCAGGTGAAGTGTGTGACAGGAGATCCTAAATTGGGTGGCCGAACTGCACACCAAAACATGCCTCAGCGTGAGGATAGAGCTCACCACCTTCAGTTTTCGAGACTTACGCATGGCAGGCGAGAATTCTACCGCTGAGCCAACAACCCTTGCACGTCTACCAATTGTCCCACCGACCGCGCCACTCTCCAAAGTCTCCTCTCAAGATCCTTACAATGGATGGACAAACTCTGTCACGCATCGTGCATCAAAGCAGATCGCTGTGACTCTTGCGTGAGGCTAAGAGTCACTACCTTCTGATTTCGAGATTCACGGGTGGCAGGCGACAGTTCTACTGCTGAGCCACCAACCCTTACACGTCTTCCGATTGTCCCGCCGACCATGGCACTCTCCAAAGTCTCCTCTCAACAACATCTTGACTTAATGCAGATACGATGTCCAACCCAAGTTTGGTTTGCGCAGACTTCTTGTTCCAACTTACCAGTCAGGCAAGAATGACTTCAAATGATCTCTCTCAATGGACCGTGTTGGCAAAGGAACTCCAGGCGACCTCCAGAGACTCAGCTCGGGAGCTGCTGATAACCAATTATCAGCCCTTGCTCATCCGCTTCAATGCAAAGACATTCCTAACCCTACCTACCTACCTGGACAAAGTGTCCAAGAAGAAATGACAGGTAGGAGTCATTTGGGAGCCAACGTGTGGTGCCCCGCAATTTGGACCTGAGAAAAGAAAGAGGAATTGTGGTGAAAGTTGGATGAAGTGGTTCCAGAGGGCCGGCACGCATCCATAGGGAGGATCGCCTGCCACGCCGCGAGTCTTGATATCAAAAAGATGGGAAGGCTTTCCACCGGCAGAATGATTTGGATTGATCCATGTTCTAGATGTTGCATCAAAGGAGGCTGAAAATCCACTACAAACGGATGGTTCTTAGGCTCCAGCGTCCTCGAAATGGGTAGAAGCAGTAGAAAATGGATGGACCAACTCTGTACCAAAACACGTGCCTCGTGTGAGGCTCGAACTCACGACCTTCAGATTATGAGACTGACGCGCTGCCTACTGCGCCAACGAGGCTGAGAGTCACCCAGAAACTGGACGATTCCTCGAAGCACAAGAGAAAAGAAATTCACCTTGGACAAACAAAGGCGAGTCCCCAGGTATTTAAGCCCTGAACGGGTCTTGGAGGTGAAGAGTGCCACAGGAGATCCTAAAAACGGATGGACCCATTCTGTCACATACCGCGCAAACGCAGTGCTGAGTCTTGTCCTGTTGAGGTGGCTCTCCTAGGGTAGGGCCATGCAGTTGTTTGGGTAAAGCTTTCTAACGGTCCGACCCTGCCTGCTGTCACGCCTTGGTTCCTGTGACGGTAAAGACCTGCGTTTCACACCTGGGCTTAAGTGATGACTAATATGAATAACAGTGGGTCAACAACCCTCAAGTGGACAACCCCAGCAGGGATTAAATACCTGACAGGCTCCATCAATCGCTGCAGGCCTGAAGAAGCCTCTTGGATGAGGATTGAAAAGTCTTCACGCACCACAAAAGGAATCCAGTCACCTTCCTTCTTTGCAGGACCTCAAGACTACCGTGACCGAGAACCTACACAGAGATCTGATGTCGTTAACCCACCTCTAAACTCTGGGACGCTGCTAGATGCACCCACAAGCAAGAGCCCGTCATGTGATCTTGCGGAAATCTTGACGCCGCCTGGCAGCGACCGAGAAACAAACTTAATGCCTCTCAAGGCCCCACGCATAAAGGAAGTGTGCATTGGCGGGAATCGAACCCGGGCCTCCCGCGTGGCAGGCGAGAATTCTACCACTGAACCACCAATGCTCACATGTGTGCCATTTTCCCACCGACCAAGCGCCATTGCCCAAACGCCCCTCTCGAGGCCCAACGGTAAATGTGGCCCAATACAGCCAGGAATCACTCATCAAGGAAACTCTGTCGCAGCTCCCTGGTGGTCTAGTGGTCAGGATTCGCGCTCTCACCGCCCGCCCCGGGTTCGATTCCCGGTCAGGAAACTGTGTTTTTGACCCAGCTCCGGCTTACCCGAATGGGACAAGCGGTGAGACAACGGATGGGCTGCCTTTGCCACGTACTGTGTATCAAGCGAGGCTCAAGGCCCATCTCCCAAAAATGGACCGTTCTTAGAAGCCGTCAACAAATGAAGCAGAGTTGCCACTTCTTCAAGCCCAGGATGGGTTGCCGTCTTGCAGGTGAAGTGTGTGACAGGAGATCCTAAATTGGGTGGCCGAACTGCACACCAAAACATGCCTCGCGTGAGGATAGAGCTCACCACCTTCAGTTTTCGAGACTTACGCATGGCAGGCGAGAATTCTACCGCTGAGCCAACAACCCTTGCACGTCTACCAATTTGTCCACCGAATTCGCGCCACTCTCCAAAGTCTCCTCTCAAGATCCTTACAATGGATGGACAAACTCTGTCACGCACCGTGCATCAAAGCAGATCGCTGTGACTCTTGCGTGAGGCTAAGAGTCACTACCTTCTGATTTCGAGATTCACGGGTGGCAGGCGACAGTTCTACTGCTGAGCCACCAACCCTTACACGTCTTCCGATTGTCCCTACCGACCATGCACTCTCCAAAGTCTCCTCTCAACAACATCTTGACTTAATGCAGATACGATGTCCAACCCAAGTTTGGTTTATGCAGACTTCTTGTTCCAACTTACCAGTCAGGCAAGAATGACTTCAAATGATCTCTCTCAATGGACCGTGTTGGCAAAGGAACTCCAGGCGACCTCCAGAGACTCAGCTCGGGAGCTGCTGATAACCAATTATCAGCCCTTGCTCATCCGCTTCCAATGCAAAGACATTCCTAACCCTACCTACCTACCTGGACAAAGTGTCCAAGAAGAAATGACAGGTAGGAGTCATTTGGGAGCCAACGTGTGGTGCCCATAATTTGGACCTGAGAAAAGAAAGAGGAATTGTGGTGAAAGTTGGATGAAGTGGTTCCAGAGGGCGGCACGCATCCATAGGGGAGGATCGCCTGCCACGCGCGAAGTCTTGATATCAAAAAGATGGGAAGGCTTTCCACCGGCAGAATGATTTGGATTGATCCATGTTCTAGATGTTGCATCAAAGGAGGCTGAAAATCCACTACAAACGGATGGTTCTTAGGCTCCAGCGTCCTCGAAATGGGTAGAAGCAGTAGAAAATGGATGGACCAACTCTGTACCAAAACACGTGCCTCGTGTGAGGCTCGAACTCACGACCTTCAGATTATGAGACTGACGCTGCTGCCTACTGCGCCAACGAGGCTGAGAGTCACCCAGAAACTGGACGATTCCTCGAGCCACAGAGAAAAAGAAATTCACCTTGGACAAACAAAGGCGAGTCCCCAGGTATTTAAGCCCTGAACCGGGTCTTGGAGGTGAAGAGTGCCACAGGAGATCCTAAAACGGATGGACCCATTCTGTCACATACCGCAAAACGCAGTGCTGAGTCTTGTCCTGTTGAGGTGGCTCTCCTAGGGTAGGGCCATGCAGTTGTTTGGGTAAAGCTTTCTAACGGTCCGACCCTGCCTGCTGTCACGCCTTGGTTCCTGTGACGGTAAAGACCTGCGTTTCACACCTGGGCTTAAGTGATGACTAATATGAATAACAGTGGGTCAACAACCCTCAAGTGGACAACCCCAGCAGGGATTAAATACCTGACAGGCTCCATCAATCGCTGCAGGCCTGAAGAAGCCTCTTGGATGAGGATTGAAAAGTCTTCACGCACCACAAAAGGAATCCAGTCACCTTCCTTCTTTGCAGGACCTCAAGACTACCGTGACCGAGAACCTACACAGACATCTGATGTCGTTAACCCACCTCTAAACTCTGGGACGCTGCTAGCTGCACCCACAAGCAAGAGCCCGTCATGTGATCTTGCGGAAATCTTGACGCCGCCTGGCAGCGACCGAGAAACAAACTTAATGCCTCTCAAGGCCCCACGCATAAAGGAAGTGTGCATTGGCGGGAATCGAACCCGGGCCTCCCGCGTGGCAGGCGAGAATTCTACCACTGAACCACCAATGCTCACATGTGTGCCATTTTCCCCACCGACCGCGCCATTGCCCAAACGCCCTCTCGAGGCCCAACGGTAAATGTGGCCCAATACAGCCAGGAATCACTCATCAAGGAAACTCTGTCGCAGCTCCCTGGTGGTCTAGTGGTCAGGATTCGCGCGCTCACCGCCGCGCCCGGGTTCGATTCCCGGTCAGGAAACTGTGTTTTGACCCAGCTCCGCTTACCCGAATGGGACAAGCGGTAGACAACGGATGGGCTGCCTTTGCCACGTACTGTGTATCAAGCGAGGCTCAAGGCCCATCTCCCCAAAAAATGGACCGTTCTTAGAAGCCGTCAACAAATGAAGCAGAGTTGCCACTTCTTCAAGCCCAGGATGGGTTGCCGTCTTGCAGGTGAAGTGTGTGACAGGAGATCCTAAATTGGGTGGCCGAACTGCACACCAAAACATGCCTCGCGTGAGGATAGAGCTCACCACCTTCAGTTTTCGAGACTTACGCATGGCAGGCGAGAATTCTACCGCTGAGCCAACAACCCTTGCACGTCTACCAATTGTCCCACCGACCGCGCCACTCTCCAAAGTCTCCTCTCAAGATCCTTACAATGGATGGACAAACTCTGTCACGCACCGTGCATCAAAGAGATCGCTGTGACTCTTGCGTGAGGCTAAGAGTCACTACCTTCTGATTTCGAGATTCACGGGTGGCAGGCGACAGTTCTACTGCTGAGCCACCAACCCTTACACGTCTTCCGATTGTCCCGCCCGTTCGCGGCACTCTCCAAAGTCTCCTCTCAACAACATCTTGACTTAATGCAGATACGATGTCCAACCCAAGTTTGGTTTATGCAGACTTCTTGTTCCAACTTACCAGTCAGGCAAGAATGACTTCAAATGATCTCTCTCAATGGACCGTGTTGGCAAAGGAACTCCAGGCGACCTCCAGAGACTCAGCTCGGGAGCTGCTGATAACCAATTATCAGCCCTTGCTCATCCGCTTCCAATGCAAAGACATTCCTAACCCTACCTACCTACCTGGACAAAGTGTCCAAGAAGAAATGACAGGTAGGAGTCATTTGGGAGCCAACGTGTGGTGCCCCGCAATTTGGACCTGAGAAAAGAAAGAGGAATTGTGGTGAAAGTTGGATGAAGTGGTTCCAGAGGGCGGCACACGCATCCATAGGGGAGGATCGCCTGCCACGCGCGAGTCTTGATATCAAAAAGATGGGAAGGCTTTCCACCGGCAGAATGATTTGGATTGATCCATGTTCTAGATGTTGCATCAAAGGAGGCTGAAAATCCACTACAAACGGATGGTTCTTAGGCTCCAGCGTCCTCGAAATGGGTAGAAGCAGTAGAAAATGGATGGACCAACTCTGTACCAAAACACGTGCCTCGTGTGAGGCTCGAACTCACGACCTTCAGATTATGAGACTGACGCGCTGCCTACTGCGCCAACGAGGCTGAGAGTCACCCAGAAACTGGACGATTCCTCGAAGCCGCGCAGAAAAGAAATTCACCTTGGACAAACAAAGGCGAGTCCCCAGGTATTTAAGCCCTGAACGGGTCTTGGAGGTGAAGAGTGCCACAGGAGATCCAAAAACGGATGGACCCATTCTGTCACATACCGCATAAGCGCAGTGCTGAGTCTTGTCCTGTTGAGGTGGCTCTCCTAGGGTAGGGCCATGCAGTTGTTTGGGTAAAGCTTTCTAACGGTCCGACCCTGCCTGCTGTCACGCCTTGGTTCCTGTGACGGTAAAGACCTGCGTTTCACACCTGGGCTTAAGTGATGACTAATATGAATAACAGTGGGTCAACAACCCTCAAGTGGACAACCCCAGCAGGGATTAAATACCTGACAGGCTCCATCAATCGCTGCAGGCCTGAAGAAGCCTCTTGGATGAGGATTGAAAAGTCTTCACGCACCACAAAAGGAATCCAGTCACCTTCCTTCTTTGCAGGACCTCAAGACTACCGTGACCGAGAACCTACACAGAGATCTGATGTCGTTAACCCACCTCTAAACTCTGGGACGCTGCTAGATGCACCCACAAGCAAGAGCCCGTCATGTGATCTTGCGGAAATCTTGGACGCCGTCTGGCAGCGACCGAGAAACAAACTTAATGCCTCTCAAGGCCCCACGCATAAAGGAAGTGTGCATTGGCCGGGAATCGAACCCGGGCCTCCCGCGTGGCAGGCGAGAATTCTACCACTGAACCACCAATGCTCACATGTGTGCCATTTTCCCCACCGACCGCGCCATTGCCCAAACGCTCTCTCTCGGCCCAACGGTAAATGTGGCCCAATACAGCCAGGAATCACTCATCAAGGAAACTCTGTCGCAGCTCCCCGGTGGTCTAGTGGTCAGGATTCGCGCTCTCACCGCCCATGGCCGGGTTCGATTCCCGGTCAGGGAAACTGTGTTTTTGACCCAGCTCCGGCTTACCCGAATGGGACAAGCGGTAGACAACGGATGGGCTGCCTTTGCCACGTACTGTGTATCAAGCGAGGCTCAAGGCCCATCTCCCCAAAAAATGGACCGTTCTTAGAAGCCGTCAACAAATGAAGCAGAGTTGCCACTTCTTCAAGCCCAGGATGGGTTGCCGTCTTGCAGGTGAAGTGTGTGACAGGAGATCCTAAATTGGGTGGCCGAACTGCACACCAAAACATGCCTCGCGTGAGGATAGAGCTCACCACCTTCAGTTTTCGAGACTTACGCATGGCAGGCGAGAATTCTACCGCTGAGCCAACAACCCTTGCACGCCTACCAATTGTCCCACCGACCGCGCCACTCTCCAAAGTCTCCTCTCAAGATCCTTACAATGGATGGACAAACTCTGTCACGCACCGTGCATCAAAGCAGATCGCTGTGACTCTTGCGTGAGGCTAAGAGTCACTACCTTCTGATTTCGAGATTCACGGGTGGCAGGCGACAGTTCTACTGCTGAGCCACCAACCCTTACACGTCTTCCGATTGTCCCGCCCGACCGCGGCACTCTCCAAAGTCTCCTCTCAACAACATCTTGACTTAATGCAGATACGATGTCCAACCCAAGTTTGGTTTATGAGACTTCTTGTTCCAACTTACCAGTCAGGCAAGAATGACTTCAAATGATCTCTCTCAATGGACCGTGTTGGCAAAGGAACTCCAGGCGACCTCCAGAGACTCAGCTCGGGGAGCTGCTGATAACCAATTATCAGCCCTTGCTCATCCGCTTCCAATGCAAAGACATTCCTAACCCTACCTACCTACCTGGACAAAGTGTCCAAGAAGAAATGACAGGTAGGAGTCATTTGGGAGCCAACGTGTGGTGCCCCGCAATTTGGACCTGAGAAAAGAAAGAGGAAGAGGAATTGTGGTGAAAGTTGGATGAAGTGGTTCCAGAGGGCGGCACGCATCCATAGGGGAGGATCGCCTGCCACGCGAGCGAGTCTTGATATCAAAAAGATGGGAAGGCTTTCCACCGGCAGAATGATTTGGATTGATCCATGTTCTAGATGTTGCATCAAAGGAGGCTGAAAATCCACTACAAACGGATGGTTCTTAGGCTCCAGCGTCCTCGAAATGGGTAGAAGCAGTAGAAAATGGATGGACCAACTCTGTACCAAAACACGTGCCTCGTGTGAGGCTCGAACTCACGACCTTCAGATTATGAGACTGACGCTGCCTACTGCGCCAACGAGGCTGAGAGTCACCCAGAAACTGGACGATTCCTCGAAGCCACAGAGAAAAGAAATTCACCTTGGACAAACAAAGGCGAGTCCCCAGGTATTTAAGCCCTGAACGGGTCTTGGAGGTGAAGAGTGCCACAGGAGATCCTAAAACGGATGGACCCATTCTGTCACATACCGCAAAACGCAGTGCTGAGTCTTGTCCTGTTGAGGTGGCTCTCCTAGGGTAGGGCCATGCAGTTGTTTGGGTAAAGCTTTCTAACGGTCCGACCCTGCCTGCTGTCACGCCTTGGTTCCTGTGATGGTAAAGACCTGCGTTTCACACCTGGGCTTAAGTGATGACTAATATGAATAACAGTGGGTGAACAACCCTCAAGTGGACAACCCCAGCAGGGATTAAATACCTGACAGGCTCCATCAATCGCTGCAGGCCTGAAGAAGCCTCTTGGATGAGGATTGAAAAGTCTTCACGCACCACAAAAGGAATCCAGTCACCTTCCTTCTTTGCAGGACCTCAAGACTACCGTGACCGAGAACCTACACAGAGATCTGATGTCGTTAACCCACCTCTAAACTCTGGGACGCTGCTAGCTGCACCCACAAGCAAGAGCCCGTCATGTGATCTTGCGGAAATCTTGACGCCGCCTGGCAGCGACCGAGAAACAAACTTAATGCCTCTCAAGGCCCCACGCATAAAGGAAGTGTGCATTGGCCGGGAATCGAACCCGGGCCTCCCGCGTGGCAGGCGAGAATTCTACCACTGAACCACCAATGCTCACATGTGTGCCATTTTCCCCACCGACCGCGCCATTGCCCAAACGCCTCCTCTCGAGGCCCAACGGTAAATGTGGCCCAATACAGCCAGGAATCACTCATCAAGGAAACTCTGTCGCAGCTCCCTGGTGGTCTAGTGGTCAGGATTCGCGCTCTCACCGCCCGCCCCCGGTTCGATTCCCGGTCAGGAAACTGTGTTTTGACCCAGCTCCGGCTTACCCGAATGGGACAAGCGGTAGACAACGGATGGGCTGCCTTTGCCACGTACTGTGTATCAAGCGAGGCTCAAGGCCCATCTCCCCAAAAAATGGACCGTTCTTAGAAGCCGTCAACAAATGAAGCAGAGTTGCCACTTCTTCAAGCCCAGGATGGGTTGCCGTCTTGCAGGTGAAGTGTGTGACAGGAGATCCTAAATTGGGTGGCCGAACTGCACACCAAAACATGCCTCGCGTGAGGATAGAGCTCACCACCTTCAGTTTTCGAGACTTACGCATGGCAGGCGAGAATTCTACCGCTGAGCCAACAACCCTTGCACGTCTACCAATTGTCCCACCGACCAAGCGCCGCCACTCTCCAAAGTCTCCTCTCAAGATCCTTACAATGGATGGACAAACTCTGTCACGTACCGTGCATCAAAGCAGATCGCTGTGACTCTTGCGTGAGGCTAAGAGTCACTACCTTCTGATTTCGAGATTCACGGGTGGCAGGCGACAGTTCTACTGCTGAGCCACCAACCCTTACACGTCTTCCGATTGTCCCGCCCGTCCAAGGCACTCTCCAAAGTCTCCTCTCAACAACATCTTGACTTAATGCAGATCGATGTCCAACCCAAGTTTGGTTTATGCAGACTTCTTGTTCCAACTTACCAGTCAGGCAAGAATGACTTCAAATGATCTCTCTCAATGGACCGTGTTGGCAAAGGAACTCCAGGCGACCTCCAGAGACTCAGCTCGGGAGCTGCTGATAACCAATTATCAGCCCTTGCTCATCCGCTTCAATGCAAAGACATTCCTAACCCTACCTACCTACCTGGACAAAGTGTCCAAGAAGAAATGACAGGTAGGAGTCATTTGGGAGCCAACGTGTGGTGCCCGCAATTTGGACCTGAGAAAAGAAAGAGGAATTGTGGTGAAAGTTGGATGAAGTGGTTCCAGAGGGCCGGCACGCATCCATAGGGGAGGATCGCCTGCCACGCGCGAGTCTTGATATCAAAAAGATGGGAAGGCTTTCCACCGGCAGAATGATTTGGATTGATCCATGTTCTAGATGTTGCATCAAAGGAGGCTGAAAATCCACTACAAACGGATGGTTCTTAGGCTCCAGCGTCCTCGAAATGGGTAGAAGCAGTAGAAAATGGATGGACCAACTCTGTACCAAAACACGTGCCTCGTGTGAGGCTCGAACTCACGACCTTCAGATTATGAGACTGACGCGCTGCCTACTGCGCCAACGAGGCTGAGAGTCACCCAGAAACTGGACGATTCCTCGAAGCACAAGAGAAAAGAAATTCACCTTGGACAAACAAAGGCGAGTCCCCAGGTATTTAAGCCCTGAACGGGTCTTGGAGGTGAAGAGTGCCACAGGAGATCCTAAAACGGATGGACCCATTCTGTCACATACCGCATAAGCGCAGTGCTGAGTCTTGTCCTGTTGAGGTGGCTCTCCTAGGGTAGGGCCATGCAGTTGTTTGGGTAAAGCTTTCTAACGGTCCGACCCTGCCTGCTGTCACGCCTTGGTTCCTGTGACGGTAAAGACCTGCGTTTCACACCTGGGCTTAAGTGATGACTAATATGAATAACAGTGGGTCAACAACCCTCAAGTGGACAACCCCAGCAGGGATTAAATACCTGACAGGCTCCATCAATCGCTGCAGGCCTGAAGAAGCCTCTTGGATGAGGATTGAAAAGTCTTCACGCACCACAAAAGGAATCCAGTCACCTTCCTTCTTTGCAGGACCTCAAGACTACCGTGACCGAGAACCTACACAGAGATCTGATCTCGTTAACCCACCTCTAAACTCTGGGACGCTGCTAGATGCACCCACAAGCAAGAGCCCGTCATGTGATCTTGCGAAATCTTGACGCCGTCTGGCAGCGACCGAGAAACAAACTTAATGCCTCTCAAGGCCCCACATAAAGGAAGTGTGCATTGGCGGGAATCGAACCCGGGCCTCCCGCGTGGCAGGCGAGAATTCTACCACTGAACCACCAATGCTCACATGTGTGCCATTTTCCCCACCGACCGCGCCATTGCCCAAACGCTCCTCTCGAGGCCCAACGGTAAATGTGGCCCAATACAGCCAGGAATCACTCATCAAGGAAACTCTGTCGCAGCTCCCTGGTGGTCTAGTGGTCAGGATTCGCGCTCTCACCGCCATGGCCGGGTTCGATTCCCGGTCAGGAAACTGTGTTTTGACCCAGCTCCGGCTTACCCGAATGGGACAAGCGGTGAGACAACGGATGGGCTGCCTTTGCCACGTACTGTGTATCAAGCGAGGCTCAAGGCCCATCTCCCAAAAAATGGACCGTTCTTAGAAGCCGTCAACAAATGAAGCAGAGTTGCCACTTCTTCAAGCCCAGGATGGGTTGCCGTCTTGCAGGTGAAGTGTGTGACAGGAGATCCTAAATTGGGTGGCCGAACTGCACACCAAAACATGCCTCGCGTGAGGATAGAGCTCACCACCTTCAGTTTTCGAGACTTACGCATGGCAGGCGAGAATTCTACCGCTGAGCCAACAACCCTTGCACGTCTACCAATTGTCCCACCGACCGCGCCACTCTCCAAAGTCTCCTCTCAAGATCCTTACAATGGATGGACAAACTCTGTCACGTACCGTGCATCAAAGCAGATCGCTGTGACTCTTGCGTGAGGCTAAGAGTCACTACCTTCTGATTTCGAGATTCACGGGTGGCAGGCGACAGTTCTACTGCTGAGCCACCAACCCTTACACGTCTTCCGATTGTCCCGCCGACCAGCGGCACTCTCCAAAGTCTCCTCTCAACAACATCTTGACTTAATGCAGATACGATGTCCAACCCAAGTTTGGTTTGCGCAGACTTCTTGTTCCAACTTACCAGTCAGGCAAGAATGACTTCAAATGATCTCTCTCAATGGACCGTGTTGGCAAAGGAACTCCAGGCGACCTCCAGAGACTCAGCTCGGGAGCTGCTGATAACCAATTATCAGCCCTTGCTCATCCGCTTCAATGCAAAGACATTCCTAACCCTACCTACCTACCTGGACAAAGTGTCCAAGAAGAAATGACAGGTAGGAGTCATTTGGGAGCCAACGTGTGGTGCCCCGCAATTTGGACCTGAGAAAAGAAAGAGGAATTGTGGTGAAAGTTGGATGAAGTGGTTCCAGAGGGCGGCACGCATCCATAGGGGAGGATCGCCTGCCACGCCATGAGTCTCTTGATATCAAAAAGATGGGAAGGCTTTCCACCGGCAGAATGATTTGGATTGATCCATGTTCTAGATGTTGCATCAAAGGAGGCTGAAAATCCACTACAAACGGATGGTTCTTAGGCTCCAGCGTCCTCGAAATGGGTAGAAGCAGTAGAAAATGGATGGACCAACTCTGTACCAAAACACGTGCCTCGTGTGAGGCTCGAACTCACGACCTTCAGATTATGAGACTGACGCGCTGCCTACTGCGCCAACGAGGCTGAGAGTCACCCAGAAACTGGACGATTCCTCGAAGCCGCGCAGAAAAGAAATTCACCTTGGACAAACAAAGGCGAGTCCCCAGGTATTTAAGCCCTGAGCGGGTCTTGGAGGTGAAGAGTGCCACAGGAGATCCTAAAACGGATGGACCCATTCTGTCACATACCGCATAAGCGCAGTGCTGAGTCTTGTCCTGTTGAGGTGGCTCTCCTAGGGTAGGGCCATGCAGTTGTTTGGGTAAAGCTTTCTAACGGTCCGACCCTGCCTGCTGTCACGCCTTGGTTCCTGTGACGGTAAAGACCTGCGTTTCACACCTGGGCTTAAGTGATGACTAATATGAATAACAGTGGGTCAACAACCCTCAAGTGGACAACCCCAGCAGGGATTAAATACCTGACAGGCTCCATCAATCGCTGCAGGCCTGAAGAAGCCTCTTGGATGAGGATTGAAAAGTCTTCACGCACCACAAAAAGGAATCCAGTCACCTTCCTTCTTTGCAGGACCTCAAGACTACCGTGACCGAGAACCTACACAGAGATCTGATCTCGTTAACCCACCTCTAAACTCTGGGACGCTGCTAGATGCACCCACAAGCAAGAGCCCGTCATGTGATCTTGCGGAAATCTTGGCGCCGTCTGGCAGCGACCGAGAAACAAACTTAATGCCTCTCAAGGCCCCACGCATAAAGGAAGTGTGCATTGGCGGGAATCGAACCCGGGCCTCCCAGCGTGGCAGGCGAGAATTCTACCACTGAACCACCAATGCTCACATGTGTGCCATTTTCCCACCGACCGCGCCATTGCCCAAACGCTCCTCTCGAGGCCCAACGGTAAATGTGGCCCAATACAGCCAGGAATCACTCATCAAGGAAACTCTGTCGCAGCTCCCTGGTGGTCTAGTGGTCAGGATTCGCGCTCTCTCACCGCCGCTGGCCCGGGTTCGATTCGGTCAGGGAAACTGTGTTTTGACCCAGCTCCGGCTTACCCGAATGGGACAAGCGGTAGACAACGGATGGGCTGCCTTTGCCACGTACTGTGTATCAAGCGAGGCTCAAGGCCCATCTCCCCAAAAATGGACCGTTCTTAGAAGCCGTCAACAAATGAAGCAGAGTTGCCACTTCTTCAAGCCCAGGATGGGTTGCCGTCTTGCAGGTGAAGTGTGTGACAGGAGATCCTAAATTGGGTGGCGAACTGCACACCAAAACATGCCTCGCGTGAGGATAGAGCTCACCACCTTCAGTTTTCGAGACTTACGCATGGCAGGCGAGAATTCTACCGCTGAGCCAACAACCCTTGCACGTCTACCAATTGTCCCACCGACCAGCGCCACTCTCCAAAGTCTCCTCTCAAGATCCTTACAATGGATGGACAAACTCTGTCACGTACCGTGCATCAAAGCAGATCGCTGTGACTCTTGCGTGAGGCTAAGAGTCACTACCTTCTGATTTCGAGATTCACGGGTGGCAGGCGACAGTTCTACTGCTGAGCCACCAACCCTTACACGTCTTCCGATTGTCCCGCCCGAATCGCGGCACTCTCCAAAGTCTCCTCTCAACAACATCTTGACTTAATGCAGATACGATGTCCAACCCAAGTTTGGTTTATGCAGACTTCTTGTTCCAACTTACCAGTCAGGCAAGAATGACTTCAAATGATCTCTCTCAATGGACCGTGTTGGCAAAGGAACTCCAGGCGACCTCCAGAGACTCAGCTCGGGAGCTGCTGATAACCAATTATCAGCCCTTGCTCATCCGCTTCCAATGCAAAGACATTCCTAACCCTACCTACCTACCTGGACAAAGTGTCCAAGAAGAAATGACAGGTAGGAGTCATTTGGGAGCCAACGTGTGGTGCCCGCAATTTGGACCTGAGAAAAGAAAGAGGAATTGTGGTGAAAGTTGGATGAAGTGGTTCCAGAGGGCGGCACGCATCCATAGGGGAGGATCGCCTGCCACGCGAGTCTTGAAATCAAAAAGATGGGAAGGCTTTCCACCGGCAGAATGATTTGGATTGATCCATGTTCTAGATGTTGCATCAAAGGAGGCTGAAAATCCACTACAAACGGATGGTTCTTAGGCTCCAGCGTCCTCGAAATGGGTAGAAGCAGTAGAAAATGGATGGACCAACTCTGTACCAAAACACGTGCCTCGTGTGAGGCTCGAACTCACGACCTTCAGATTATGAGACTGACGCGCTGCCTACTGCGCCAACGAGGCTGAGAGTCACCCAGAAACTGGACGATTCCTCGAAGCCGCGCAGAAAAGAAATTCACCTTGGACAAACAAAGGCGAGTCCCCAGGTATTTAAGCCCTGAACGGGTCTTGGAGGTGAAGAGTGCCACAGGAGATCCTAAAACGGATGGACCCATTCTGTCACATACCGCATAAGCGCAGTGCTGAGTCTTGTCCTGTTGAGGTGGCTCTCCTAGGGTAGGGCCATGCAGTTGTTTGGGTAAAGCTTTCTAACGGTCCGACCCTGCCTGCTGTCACGCCTTGGTTCCTGTGACGGTAAAGACCTGCGTTTCACACCTGGGCTTAAGTGATGACTAATATGAATAACAGTGGGTCAACAACCCTCAAGTGGACAACCCCAGCAGGGATTAAATACCTGACAGGCTCCATCAATCGCTGCAGGCCTGAAGAAGCCTCTTGGATGAGGATTGAAAAGTCTTCACGCACCACAAAAGGAATCCAGTCACCTTCCTTCTTTGCAGGACCTCAAGACTACCGTGACCGAGAACCTACACAGAGATCTGATGTCGTTAACCCACCTCTAAACTCTGGGACGCTGCTAGATGCACCCACAAGCAAGAGCCCGTCATGTGATCTTGCGGAAATCTTGACGCCGTCTGGCAGCGACCGAGAAACAAACTTAATGCCTCTCAAGGCCCCACGCATAAAGGAAGTGTGCATTGGCCGGGAATCGAACCCGGGCCTCCCGCGTGGCAGGCGAGAATTCTACCACTGAACCACCAATGCTCACATGTGTGCCATTTTCCCACCGAATTCGCGCCATTGCCCAAACGCTCCTCTCGAGGCCCAACGGTAAATGTGGCCCAATACAGCCAGGAATCACTCATCAAGGAAACTCTGTCGCAGCTCCCTGGTGGTCTAGTGGTCAGGATTCGCGCTCTCACCGCCCGCGGCCCGGTTCGATTCGGTCAGGAAACTGTGTTTTTGACCCAGCTCCGGCTTACCCGAATGGGACAAGCGGTAGACAACGGATGGGCTGCCTTTGCCACGTACTGTGTATCAAGCGAGGCTCAAGGCCCATCTCCCCAAAAAATGGACCGTTCTTAGAAGCCGTCAACAAATGAAGCAGAGTTGCCACTTCTTCAAGCCCAGGATGGGTTGCCGTCTTGCAGGTGAAGTGTGTGACAGGAGATCCTAAATTGGGTGGCCGAACTGCACACCAAAACATGCCTCGCGTGAGGATAGAGCTCACCACCTTCAGTTTTCGAGACTTACGCATGGCAGGCGAGAATTCTACCGCTGAGCCAACAACCCTTGCACGTCTACCAATTGTCCCACCGAATTCGCGCCACTCTCCAAAGTCTCCTCTCAAGATCCTTACAATGGATGGACAAACTCTGTCACGTACCGTGCATCAAAGCAGATCGCTGTGACTCTTGCGTGAGGCTAAGAGTCACTACCTTCTGATTTCGAGATTCACGGGTGGCAGGCGACAGTTCTACTGCTGAGCCACCAACCCTTACACGTCTTCCGATTGTCCCGCCGAATTCGCGGCACTCTCCAAAGTCTCCTCTCAACAACATCTTGACTTAATGCAGATACGATGTCCAACCCAAGTTTGGTTTGCGCAGACTTCTTGTTCCAACTTACCAGTCAGGCAAGAATGACTTCAAATGATCTCTCTCAATGGACCGTGTTGGCAAAGGAACTCCAGGCGACCTCCAGAGACTCAGCTCGGGAGCTGCTGATAACCAATTATCAGCCCTTGCTCATCCGCTTCAATGCAAAGACATTCCTAACCCTACCTACCTACCTGGACAAAGTGTCCAAGAAGAAATGACAGGTAGGAGTCATTTGGGAGCCAACGTGTGGTGCCCATAATTTGGACCTGAGAAAAGAAAGAGGAATTGTGGTGAAAGTTGGATGAAGTGGTTCCAGAGGGCGACACGCATCCATAGGGGAGATCGCCTGCCACGTGAGTCTTGAAATCAAAAAGATGGGAAGGCTTTCCACCGGCAGAATGATTTGGATTGATCCATGTTCTAGATGTTGCATCAAAGGAGGCTGAAAATCCACTACAAACGGATGGTTCTTAGGCTCCAGCGTCCTCGAAATGGGTAGAAGCAGTAGAAAATGGATGGACCAACTCTGTACCAAAACACGTGCCTCGTGTGAGGCTCGAACTCACGACCTTCAGATTATGAGACTGACGCTGCTGCCTACTGCGCCAACGAGGCTGAGAGTCACCCAGAAACTGGACGATTCCTCGAAGCAGAAAAAGAAATTCACCTTGGACAAACAAAGGCGAGTCCCCAGGTATTTAAGCCCTGAACGGGTCTTGGAGGTGAAGAGTGCCACAGGAGATCCTAAAACGGATGGACCCATTCTGTCACATACCGCATAAGCGCAGTGCTGAGTCTTGTCCTGTTGAGGTGGCTCTCCTAGGGTAGGGCCATGCAGTTGTTTGGGTAAAGCTTTCTAACGGTCCGACCCTGCCTGCTGTCACGCCTTGGTTCCTGTGACGGTAAAGACCTGCGTTTCACACCTGGGCTTAAGTGATGACTAATATGAATAACAGTGGGTCAACAACCCTCAAGTGGACAACCCCAGCAGGGATTAAATACCTGACAGGCTCCATCAATCGCTGCAGGCCTGAAGAAGCCTCTTGGATGAGGATTGAAAAGTCTTCACGCACCACAAAAGGAATCCAGTCACCTTCCTTCTTTGCAGGACCTCAAGACTACCGTGACCGAGAACCTACACAGACATCTGATCTCGTTAACCCACCTCTAAACTCTGGGACGCTGCTAGATGCACCCACAAGCAAGAGCCCGTCATGTGATCTTGCGGAAATCTTGACGCCGTCTGGCAGCGACCGAGAAACAAACTTAATGCCTCTCAAGGCCCCACGCATAAAGGAAGTGTGCATTGGCGGGAATCGAACCCGGGCCTCCCAGCGTGGCAGGCGAGAATTCTACCACTGAACCACCAATGCTCACATGTGTGCCATTTTCCCCACGAATTCGCGCCATTGCCCAAACGCTCCTCTCGAGGCCCAACGGTAAATGTGTGGCCCAATACAGCCAGGAATCACTCATCAAGGAAACTCTGTCGCAGCTCCCTGGTGGTCTAGTGGTCAGGATTCGCGCTCTCACCGCCGGCCGGGTTCGATTCCCGGTCAGGAAACTGTGTTTTGACCCAGCTCCGGCTTACCCAAATGGGACAAGCGGTAGACAACGGATGGGCTGCCTTTGCCACGTACTGTGTATCAAGCGAGGCTCAAGGCCCATCTCCCAAAAAATGGACCGTTCTTAGAAGCCGTCAACAAATGAAGCAGAGTTGCCACTTCTTCAAGCCCAGGATGGGTTGCCGTCTTGCAGGTGAAGTGTGTGACAGGAGATCCTAAATTGGGTGGCCGAACTGCACACCAAAACATGCCTCAGCGTGAGGATAGAGCTCACCACCTTCAGTTTTCGAGACTTACGCATGGCAGGCGAGAATTCTACCGCTGAGCCAACAACCCTTGCACGTCTACCAATTGTCCCACCGACCGCGCCACTCTCCAAAGTCTCCTCTCAAGATCCTTACAATGGATGGACAAACTCTGTCACGTACCGTGCATCAAAGCAGATCGCTGTGACTCTTGCGTGAGGCTAAGAGTCACTACCTTCTGATTTCGAGATTCACGGGTGGCAGGCGACAGTTCTACTGCTGAGCCACCAACCCTTACACGTCTTCCGATTGTCCCGCCCGACCAAGCGGCACTCTCCAAAGTCTCCTCTCAACAACATCTTGACTTAATGCAGATCGATGTCCAACCCAAGTTTGGTTTATGCAGACTTCTTGTTCCAACTTACCAGTCAGGCAAGAATGACTTCAAATGATCTCTCTCAATGGACCGTGTTGGCAAAGGAACTCCAGGCGACCTCCAGAGACTCAGCTCGGGAGCTGCTGATAACCAATTATCAGCCCTTGCTCATCCGCTTCCAATGCAAAGACATTCCTAACCCTACCTACCTACCTGGACAAAGTGTCCAAGAAGAAATGACAGGTAGGAGTCATTTGGGAGCCAACGTGTGGTGCCCCGCAATTTGGACCTGAGAAAAGAAAGAGGAATTGTGGTGAAAGTTGGATGAAGTGGTTCCAGAGGGCGCACGCATCCATAGGGGAGGATCGCCTGCCACGCCAGCGAGTCTTGAAATCAAAAAGATGGGAAGGCTTTCCACCGGCAGAATGATTTGGATTGATCCATGTTCTAGATGTTGCATCAAAGGAGGCTGAAAATCCACTACAAACGGATGGTTCTTAGGCTCCAGCGTCCTCGAAATGGGTAGAAGCAGTAGAAAATGGATGGACCAACTCTGTACCAAAACACGTGCCTCGTGTGAGGCTCAAACTCACGACCTTCAGATTATGAGACTGACGCTGCCCTACTGCGCCAACGAGGCTGAGAGTCACCCAGAAACTGGACGATTCCTCGAAGCCACAGCGAGAAAAGAAATTCACCTTGGACAAACAAAGGCGAGTCCCCAGGTATTTAAGCCCTGAACGGGTCTTGGAGGTGAAGAGTGCCACAGGAGATCCTAAAACGGATGGACCCATTCTGTCACATACCGCGCAAAACGCAGTGCTGAGTCTTGTCCTGTTGAGGTGGCTCTCCTAGGGTAGGGCCATGCAGTTGTTTGGGTAAAGCTTTCTAACGGTCCGACCCTGCCTGCTGTCACGCCTTGGTTCCTGTGACGGTAAAGACCTGCGTTTCACACCTGGGCTTAAGTGATGACTAATATGAATAACAGTGGGTCAACAACCCTCAAGTGGACAACCCCAGCAGGGATTAAATACCTGACAGGCTCCATCAATCGCTGCAGGCCTGAAGAAGCCTCTTGGATGAGGATTGAAAAGTCTTCACGCACCACAAAAGGAATCCAGTCACCTTCCTTCTTTGCAGGACCTCAAGACTACCGTGACCGAGAACCTACACAGACATCTGATCTCGTTAACCCACCTCTAAACTCTGGGACGCTGCTAGATGCACCCACAAGCAAGAGCCCGTCATGTGATCTTGCGGAAATCTTGACGCCGTCTGGCAGCGACCGAGAAACAAACTTAATGCCTCTCAAGGCCCCACGCATAAAGGAAGTGTGCATTGGCCGGGAATCGAACCCGGGCCTCCCGCGTGGCAGGCGAGAATTCTACCACTGAACCACCAATGCTCACATGTGTGCCATTTTTCCCACACGGTCGCGCCATTGCCCAAACGCTCCTCTCGAGGCCCAACGGTAAATGTGGCCCAATACAGCCAGGAATCACTCATCAAGGAAACTCTGTCGCAGCTCCCTGGTGGTCTAGTGGTCAGGATTCGGCGCTCTCACCGCCGCGGCCCGGGTTCGATTCCCGGTCAGGAAACTGTGTTTTTGACCCAGCTCCGGCTTACCCAAATGGGACAAGCGGTGAGACAACGGATGGGCTGCCTTTGCCACGTACTGTGTATCAAGCGAGGCTCAAGGCCCATCTCCCAAAAAATGGACCGTTCTTAGAAGCCGTCAACAAATGAAGCAGAGTTGCCACTTCTTCAAGCCCAGGATGGGTTGCCGTCTTGCAGGTGAAGTGTGTGACAGGAGATCCTAAATTGGGTGGCGAACTGCACACCAAAACATGCCTCGCGTGAGGATAGAGCTCACCACCTTCAGTTTTCGAGACTTACGCATGGCAGGCGAGAATTCTACCGCTGAGCCAACAACCCTTGCACGTCTACCAATTGTCCCACCGACCGCGCGCCACTCTCCAAAGTCTCCTCTCAAGATCCTTACAATGGATGGACAAACTCTGTCACGTACGTGCATCAAAGCAGATCGCTGTGACTCTTGCGTGAGGCTAAGAGTCACTACCTTCTGATTTCGAGATTCACGGGTGGCAGGCGACAGTTCTACTGCTGAGCCACCAACCCTTACACGTCTTCCGATTGTCCCGCGACCGCGGCACTCTCCAAAGTCTCCTCTCAACAACATCTTGACTTAATGCAGATACGATGTCCAACCCAAGTTTGGTTTATGCAGACTTCTTGTTCCAACTTACCAGTCAGGCAAGAATGACTTCAAATGATCTCTCTCAATGGACCGTGTTGGCAAAGGAACTCCAGGCGACCTCCAGAGACTCAGCTCGGGAGCTGCTGATAACCAATTATCAGCCCTTGCTCATCCGCTTCCAATGCAAAGACATTCCTAACCCTACCTACCTACCTGGACAAAGTGTCCAAGAAGAAATGACAGGTAGGAGTCATTTGGGAGCCAACGTGTGGTGCCCATAATTTGGACCTGAGAAAAGAAAGAGGAATTGTGGTGAAAGTTGGATGAAGTGGTTCCAGAGGGCGGCACGCATCCATAGGGAGAGGATCGCCTGCCACGCTGTGAGTCTTGAAATCAAAAAGATGGGAAGGCTTTCCACCGGCAGAATGATTTGGATTGATCCATGTTCTAGATGTTGCATCAAAGGAGGCTGAAAATCCACTACAAACGGATGGTTCTTAGGCTCCAGCGTCCTCGAAATGGGTAGAAGCAGTAGAAAATGGATGGACCAACTCTGTACCAAAACACGTGCCTCGTGTGAGGCTCAAACTCACGACCTTCAGATTATGAGACTGACGCTGCTGCCTACTGCGCCAACGAGGCTGAGAGTCACCCAGAAACTGGACGATTCCTCGAAGCCACAAGAGAAAAGAAATTCACCTTGGACAAACAAAGGCGAGTCCCCAGGTATTTAAGCCCTGAACGGGTCTTGGAGGTGAAGAGTGCCACAGGAGATCCTAAAACGGATGGACCCATTCTGTCACATACCGCATAAAAACGCAGTGCTGAGTCTTGTCCTGTTGAGGTGGCTCTCCTAGGGTAGGGCCATGCAGTTGTTTGGGTAAAGCTTTCTAACGGTCCGACCCTGCCTGCTGTCACGCCTTGGTTCCTGTGACGGTAAAGACCTGCGTTTCACACCTGGGCTTAAGTGATGACTAATATGAATAACAGTGGGTCAACAACCCTCAAGTGGACAACCCCAGCAGGGATTAAATACCTGACAGGCTCCATCAATCGCTGCAGGCCTGAAGAAGCCTCTTGGATGAGGATTGAAAAGTCTTCACGCACCACAAAAGGAATCCAGTCACCTTCCTTCTTTGCAGGACCTCAAGACTACCGTGACCGAGAACCTACACAGACATCTGATCTCGTTAACCCACCTCTAAACTCTGGGACGCTGCTAGATGCACCCACAAGCAAGAGCCCGTCATGTGATCTTGCGGAAATCTTGACGCCGTCTGGCAGCGACCGAGAAACAAACTTAATGCCTCTCAAGGCCCCACGCATAAAGGAAGTGTGCATTGGCGGGAAATCGAACCCGGCCTCCAGCGTGGCAGGCGAGAATTCTACCACTGAACCACCAATGCTCACATGTGTGCCATTTTCCCACCGACCGCGCCATTGCCCAAACGCTCCTCTCGAGGCCCAACGGTAAATGTGGCCCAATACAGCCAGGAATCACTCATCAAGGCAACTCTGTCGCAGCTCCCTGGTGGTCTAGTGGTCAGGATTCGCGCGCTCACCGCCCATGGCCGGGTTCGATTCCCGGTCAGGGAAACTGTGTTTTGACCCAGCTCCGGCTTACCCAATGGGACAAGCGGTAGACAACGGATGGGCTGCCTTTGCCACGTACTGTGTATCAAGCGAGGCTCAAGGCCCATCTCCCCAAAAATGGACCGTTCTTAGAAGCCGTCAACAAATGAAGCAGAGTTGCCACTTCTTCAAGCCCAGGATGGGTTGCCGTCTTGCAGGTGAAGTGTGTGACAGGAGATCCTAAATTGGGTGGCCGAACTGCACACCAAAACATGCCTCGCGTGAGAGATAGAGCTCACCACCTTCAGTTTTCGAGACTTACGCATGGCAGGCGAGAATTCTACCGCTGAGCCAACAACCCTTGCACGCCTACCAATTGTCCCACCGACCAAGCCACTCTCCAAAGTCTCCTCTCAAGATCCTTACAATGGATGGACAAACTCTGTCACGTACCGTGCATCAAAGCAGATCGCTGTGACTCTTGCGTGAGGCTAAGAGTCACTACCTTCTGATTTCGAGATTCACGGGTGGCAGGCGACAGTTCTACTGCTGAGCCACCAACCCTTACACGTCTTCCGATTGTCCCTTGGACCGCGGCACTCTCCAAAGTCTCCTCTCAACAACATCTTGACTTAATGCAGATACGATGTCCAACCCAAGTTTGGTTTATGCAGACTTCTTGTTCCAACTTACCAGTCAGGCAAGAATGACTTCAAATGATCTCTCTCAATGGACCGTGTTGGCAAAGGAACTCCAGGCGACCTCCAGAGACTCAGCTCGGGAGCTGCTGATAACCAATTATCAGCCCTTGCTCATCCGCTTCAATGCAAAGACATTCCTAACCCTACCTACCTACCTGGACAAAGTGTCCAAGAAGAAATGACAGGTAGGAGTCATTTGGGAGCCAACGTGTGGTGCCCCGCAATTTGGACCTGAGAAAAGAAAGAGGAATTGTGGTGAAAGTTGGATGAAGTGGTTCCAGAGGGCGGCACGCATCCATAGGGAGGATCGCCTGCCACGCCACGAGTCTTGAAATCAAAAAGATGGGAAGGCTTTCCACCGGCAGAATGATTTGGATTGATCCATGTTCTAGATGTTGCATCAAAGGAGGCTGAAAATCCACTACAAACGGATGGTTCTTAGGCTCCAGCGTCCTCGAAATGGGTAGAAGCAGTAGAAAATGGATGGACCAACTCTGTACCAAAACACGTGCCTCGTGTGAGGCTCAAACTCACGACCTTCAGATTATGAGACTGACGCTGCTGCCTACTGCGCCAACGAGGCTGAGAGTCACCCAGAAACTGGACGATTCCTCGGCCGCCACAGAAAAAGAAATTCACCTTGGACAAACAAAGGCGAGTCCCCAGGTATTTAAGCCCTGAACGGGTCTTGGAGGTGAAGAGTGCCACAGGAGATCCTAAAACGGATGGACCCATTCTGTCACATACCGCATAAACGCAGTGCTGAGTCTTGTCCTGTTGAGGTGGCTCTCCTAGGGTAGGGCCATGCAGTTGTTTGGGTAAAGCTTTCTAACGGTCCGACCCTGCCTGCTGTCACGCCTTGGTTCCTGTGACGGTAAAGACCTGCGTTTCACACCTGGGCTTAAGTGATGACTAATATGAATAACAGTGGGTCAACAACCCTCAAGTGGACAACCCCAGCAGGGATTAAATACCTGACAGGCTCCATCAATCGCTGCAGGCCTGAAGAAGCCTCTTGGATGAGGATTGAAAAGTCTTCACGCACCACAAAAGGAATCCAGTCACCTTCCTTCTTTGCAGGACCTCAAGACTACCGTGACCGAGAACCTACACAGACATCTGATCTCGTTAACCCACCTCTAAACTCTGGGACGCTGCTAGATGCACCCACAAGCAAGAGCCCGTCATGTGATCTTGCGGAAATCTTGACGCCGCCTGGCAGCGACCGAGAAACAAACTTAATGCCTCTCAAGGCCCCACGCATAAAGGAAGTGTGCATTGGCCGAATCGAACCCGGGCCTCCCGCGTGGCAGGCGAGAATTCTACCACTGAACCACCAATGCTCACATGTGTGCCATTTTCCCCACCGACCGCGCCATTGCCCAAACGCTCCTCTCGAGGCCCAACGGTAAATGTGGCCCAATACAGCCAGGAATCACTCATCAAGGAAACTCTGTCGCAGCTCCCTGGTGGTCTAGTGGTCAGGATTCGGCGCTCTCACCGCCATGCCCGGGTTCGATTCCCGGTCAGGGAAACTGTGTTTTGACCCAGCTCCGGCTTACCCGAATGGGACAAGCGGTAGACAACGGATGGGCTGCCTTTGCCACGCACTGTGTATCAAGCGAGGCTCAAGGCCCATCTCCCCAAAAATGGACCGTTCTTAGAAGCCGTCAACAAATGAAGCAGAGTTGCCACTTCTTCAAGCCCAGGATGGGTTGCCGTCTTGCAGGTGAAGTGTGTGACAGGAGATCCTAAATTGGGTGGCGAACTGCACACCAAAACATGCCTCGCGTGAGGATAGAGCTCACCACCTTCAGTTTTCGAGACTTACGCATGGCAGGCGAGAATTCTACCGCTGAGCCAACAACCCTTGCACGTCTACCAATTGTCCCACCGACCGCGCCCACTCTCCAAAGTCTCCTCTCAAGATCCTTACAATGGATGGACAAACTCTGTCACGCACCGTGCATCAAAGCAGATCGCTGTGACTCTTGCGTGAGGCTAAGAGTCACTACCTTCTGATTTCGAGATTCACGGGTGGCAGGCGACAGTTCTACTGCTGAGCCACCAACCCTTACACGTCTTCCGATTGTCCCGCCCGACCAAGCGGCACTCTCCAAAGTCTCCTCTCAACAACATCTTGACTTAATGCAGATCGATGTCCAACCCAAGTTTGGTTTGCGCAGACTTCTTGTTCCAACTTACCAGTCAGGCAAGAATGACTTCAAATGATCTCTCTCAATGGACCGTGTTGGCAAAGGAACTCCAGGCGACCTCCAGAGACTCAGCTCGGGAGCTGCTGATAACCAATTATCAGCCCTTGCTCATCCGCTTCAATGCAAAGACATTCCTAACCCTACCTACCTACCTGGACAAAGTGTCCAAGAAGAAATGACAGGTAGGAGTCATTTGGGAGCCAACGTGTGGTGCCCCGCAATTTGGACCTGAGAAAAGAAAGAGGAATTGTGGTGAAAGTTGGATGAAGTGGTTCCAGAGGGCCGGCACGCATCCATAGGGGAGGATCGCCTGCCACGCGCGAGTCTTGAAATCAAAAAGATGGGAAGGCTTTCCACCGGCAGAATGATTTGGATTGATCCATGTTCTAGATGTTGCATCAACGGAGGCTGAAAATCCACTACAAACGGATGGTTCTTAGGCTCCAGCGTCCTCGAAATGGGTAGAAGCAGTAGAAAATGGATGGACCAACTCTGTACCAAAACACGTGCCTCGTGTGAGGCTCGAACTCACGACCTTCAGATTATGAGACTGACGCGCTGCCTACTGCGCCAACGAGGCTGAGAGTCATCCAGAAAATGGACGATTCCTCGAAGCCGCGCAGAAAAGAAATTCACCTTGGACAAACAAAGGCGAGTCCCCAGGTATTTAAGCCCTGAACGGGTCTTGGAGGTGAAGAGTGCCACAGGAGATCCTAAAAACGGATGGACCCATTCTGTCACATACCGCATAAAACGCAGTGCTGAGTCTTGTCCTGTTGAGGTGGCTCTCCTAGGGTAGGGCCATGCAGTTGTTTGGGTAAAGCTTTCTAACGGTCCGACCCTGCCTGCTGTCACGCCTTGGTTCCTGTGACGGTAAAGACCTGCGTTTCACACCTGGGCTTAAGTGATGACTAATATGAATAACAGTGGGTCAACAACCCTCAAGTGGACAACCCCAGCAGGGATTAAATACCTGACAGGCTCCATCAATCGCTGCAGGCCTGAAGAAGCCTCTTGGATGAGGATTGAAAAGTCTTCACGCACCACAAAAGGAATCCAGTCACCTTCCTTCTTTGCAGGACCTCAAGACTACCGTGACCGAGAACCTACACAGAGATCTGATCTCGTTAACCCACCTCTAAACTCTGGGACGCTGCTAGATGCACCCACAAGCAAGAGCCCGTCATGTGATCTTGCGGAAATCTTGACGCCGCCTGGCAGCGACCGAGAAACAAACTTAATGCCTCTCAAGGCCCCACGCATAAAGGAAGTGCATTGGCCGGGAATCGAACCCGGCCTCCCAGCGTGGCAGGCGAGAATTCTACCACTGAACCACCAATGCTCACAGGTGTGCCATTTTTCCCACCGACCGCGCCATTGCCCAAACGCCTCCTCTCGAGGCCCAACGGTAAATGTGGCCCAATACAGCCAGGAATCACTCATCAAGGCAACTCTGTCGCAGCTCCCTGGTGGTCTAGTGGTCAGGATTCGCGCTCTCTCACCGCCATGCCCGGGTTCGATTCCCGGTCAGGGAAACTGTGTTTTTGACCCAGCTCCGGCTTACCCGAATGGGACAAGCGGTGAGACAACGGATGGGCTGCCTTTGCCACGCACTGTGTATCAAGCGAGGCTCAAGGCCCATCTCCCCAAAAATGGACCGTTCTTAGAAGCCGTCAACAAATGAAGCAGAGTTGCCACTTCTTCAAGCCCAGGATGGGTTGCCGTCTTGCAGGTGAAGTGTGTGACAGGAGATCCTAAATTGGGTGGCCGAACTGCACACCAAAACATGCCTCGCGTGAGGATAGAGCTCACCACCTTCAGTTTTCGAGACTTACGCATGGCAGGCGAGAATTCTACCGCTGAGCCAACAACCCTTGCACGCCTACCAATTGTCCCACGGTTCCGCCACTCTCCAAAGTCTCCTCTCAAGATCCTTACAATGGATGGACAAACTCTGTCACGCACCGTGCATCAAAGCAGATCGCTGTGACTCTTGCGTGAGGCTAAGAGTCACTACCTTCTGATTTCGAGATTCACGGGTGGCAGGCGACAGTTCTACTGCTGAGCCACCAACCCTTACACGTCTTCCGATTGTCCCTTGACCAAGGCACTCTCCAAAGTCTCCTCTCAACAACATCTTGACTTAATGCAGATACGATGTCCAACCCAAGTTTGGTTTGCGAGACTTCTTGTTCCAACTTACCAGTCAGGCAAGAATGACTTCAAATGATCTCTCTCAATGGACCGTGTTGGCAAAGGAACTCCAGGCGACCTCCAGAGACTCAGCTCGGGAGCTGCTGATAACCAATTATCAGCCCTTGCTCATCCGCTTCCAATGCAAAGACATTCCTAACCCTACCTACCTACCTGGACAAAGTGTCCAAGAAGAAATGACAGGTAGGAGTCATTTGGGAGCCAACGGTGGTGCCCCGCAATTTGGACCTGAGAAAAGAAAGAGGAATTGTGGTGAAAGTTGGATGAAGTGGTTCCAGAGGGCCGCACGCATCCATAGGGGAGGATCGCCTGCCACGCCGAGTCTTGAAATCAAAAAAGATGGAAGGCTTTCCACCGGCAGAATGATTTGGATTGATCCATGTTCTAGATGTTGCATCAAAGGAGGCTGAAAATCCACTACAAACGGATGGTTCTTAGGCTCCAGCGTCCTCGAAATGGGTAGAAGCAGTAGAAAATGGATGGACCAACTCTGTACCAAAACACGTGCCTCGTGTGAGGCTCGAACTCACGACCTTCAGATTATGAGACTGACGCGCTGCCTACTGCGCCAACGAGGCTGAGAGTCACCCAGAAACTGGACGATTCCTCGAAGCCACAGAAAAAAGAAATTCACCTTGGACAAACAAAGGCGAGTCCCCAGGTATTTAAGCCCTGAACGGGTCTTGGAGGTGAAGAGTGCCACAGGAGATCCTAAAACGGATGGACCCATTCTGTCACATACCGCGCAAACGCAGTGCTGAGTCTTGTCCTGTTGAGGTGGCTCTCCTAGGGTAGGGCCATGCAGTTGTTTGGGTAAAGCTTTCTAACGGTCCGACCTGCCTGCTGTCACGCCTTGGTTCCTGTGACGGTAAAGACCTGCGTTTCACACCTGGGCTTAAGTGATGACTAATATGAATAACAGTGGGTCAACAACCCTCAAGTGGACAACCCCAGCAGGGATTAAATACCTGACAGGCTCCATCAATCGCTGCAGGCCTGAAGAAGCCTCTTGGATGAGGATTGAAAAGTCTTCACGCACCACAAAAGGAATCCAGTCACCTTCCTTCTTTGCAGGACCTCAAGACTACCGTGACCGAGAACCTACACAGACATCTGATCTCGTTAACCCACCTCTAAACTCTGGGACGCTGCTAGATGCACCCACAAGCAAGAGCCCGTCATGTGATCTTGCGGAAATCTTGACGCCGTCCTGGCAGCGACCGAGAAACAAACTTAATGCCTCTCAAGGCCCCACGCATAAAGGAAGTGTGCATTGGCCGGGAATCGAACACAGGCCTCCCAGCGTGGCAGGCGAGAATTCTACCACTGAACCACCAATGCTCACATGTGTGCCATTTTCCCACCGACCGCCGCCATTGCCCAAACGCTCCTCTCGAGGCCCAACGGTAAATGTGGCCCAATACAGCCAGGAATCACTCATCAAGGAAACTCTGTCGCAGCTCCCTGGTGGTCTAGTGGTCAGGATTCGGCGCTCTCACCGCCATGCCCCGGTTCGATTCCCGGTCAGGAAACTGTGTTTTGACCCAGCTCCGGCTTACCCGAATGGGACAAGCGGTAGACAACGGATGGGCTGCCTTTGCCACGTACTGTGTATCAAGCGAGGCTCAAGGCCCATCTCCCCAAAAATGGACCGTTCTTAGAAGCCGTCAACAAATGAAGCAGAGTTGCCACTTCTTCAAGCCCAGGATGGGTTGCCGTCTTGCAGGTGAAGTGTGTGACAGGAGATCCTAAATTGGGTGGCCGAACTGCACACCAAAACATGCCTCGCGTGAGGATAGAGCTCACCACCTTCAGTTTTCGAGACTTACGCATGGCAGGCGAGAATTCTACCGCTGAGCCAACAACCCTTGCACGTCTACCAATTGTCCCACCGACCGCGCCACTCTCCAAAGTCTCCTCTCAAGATCCTTACAATGGATGGACAAACTCTGTCACGCACCGTGCATCAAAGCAGATCGCTGTGACTCTTGCGTGAGGCTAAGAGTCACTACCTTCTGATTTCGAGATTCACGGGTGGCAGGCGACAGTTCTACTGCTGAGCCACCAACCCTTACACGCCTCTTCCGATTGTCCCGCCGACCATGCGGCACTCTCCAAAGTCTCCTCTCAACAACATCTTGACTTAATGCAGATACGATGTCCAACCCAAGTTTGGTTTATGAGACTTCTTGTTCCAACTTACCAGTCAGGCAAGAATGACTTCAAATGATCTCTCTCAATGGACCGTGTTGGCAAAGGAACTCCAGGCGACCTCCAGAGACTCAGCTCGGGAGCTGCTGATAACCAATTATCAGCCCTTGCTCATCCGCTTCCAATGCAAAGACATTCCTAACCCTACCTACCTACCTGGACAAAGTGTCCAAGAAGAAATGACAGGTAGGAGTCATTTGGGAGCCAACGTGTGGTGCCCCGCAATTTGGACCTGAGAAAGAAAGAGGAATTGTGGTGAAAGTTGGATGAAGTGGTTCCAGAGGGCCGGCACGCATCCATAGGGGAGGATCGCCTGCCACGCATGTAGTCTTGAAATCAAAAAGATGGGAAGGCTTTCCACCGGCAGAATGATTTGGATTGATCCATGTTCTAGATGTTGCATCAAAGGAGGCTGAAAATCCACTACAAACGGATGGTTCTTAGGCTCCAGCGTCCTCGAAATGGGTAGAAGCAGTAGAAAATGGATGGACCAACTCTGTACCAAAACACGTGCCTCGTGTGAGAGGCTCAAACTCACGACCTTCAGATTATGAGACTGACGCGCTGCCTACTGCGCCAACGAGGCTGAGAGTCACCCAGAAACTGGACGATTCCTCGAAGCCAAGAGAAAAGAAATTCACCTTGGACAAACAAAGGCGAGTCCCCAGGTATTTAAGCCCTGAACGGGTCTTGGAGGTGAAGAGTGCCACAGGAGATCCTAAAAACGGATGGACCCATTCTGTCACATACCGCGCAAACGCAGTGCTGAGTCTTGTCCTGTTGAGGTGGCTCTCCTAGGGTAGGGCCATGCAGTTGTTTGGGTAAAGCTTTCTAACGGTCCGACCCTGCCTGCTGTCACGCCTTGGTTCCTGTGACGGTAAAGACCTGCGTTTCACACCTGGGCTTAAGTGATGACTAATATGAATAACAGTGGGTCAACAACCCTCAAGTGGACAACCCCAGCATGGATTAAATACCTGACAGGCTCCATCAATCGCTGCAGGCCTGAAGAAGCCTCTTGGATGAGGATTGAAAAGTCTTCACGCACCACAAAAGGAATCCAGTCACCTTCCTTCTTTGCAGGACCTCAAGACTACCGTGACCGAGAACCTACACAGACATCTGATCTCGTTAACCCACCTCTAAACTCTGGGACGCTGCTAGATGCACCCACAAGCAAGAGCCCGTCATGTGATCTTATGGAAATCTTGACGCCGTCTGGCAGCGACCGAGAAACAAACTTAATGCCTCTCAAGGCCCCACGCATGAAGGAAGTGTGCATTGGCCGGGAATCGAACCCGGGCCTCCCGCGTGGCAGGCGAGAATTCTACCACTGAACCACCAATGCTCACATGTGTGCCATTTTTCCCACCGAATTCGCGCCATTGCCCAAACGCTCCTCTCGAGGCCCAACGGTAAATGTGGCCCAATACAGCCAGGAATCACTCATCAAGGCAACTCTGTCGCAGCTCCCTGGTGGTCTAGTGGGCAGGATTCGGTGCTCTCACCGCCGCGGCCCGGGTTCGATTCCCAGTCAGGGAAACTGTGTTTTTGACCCAGCTCCGGCTTACCCAAATGGGACAAGCGGTAGACAACGGATGGGCTGCCTTTGCCACGTACTGTGTATCAAGCGAGGCTCAAGGCCCATCTCCCCAAAAAATGGACCGTTCTTAGAAGCCGTCAACAAATGAAGCAGAGTTGCCAGTTCTTCAAGCCCAGGATGGGTTGCCGTCTTGCAGGTGAAGTGTGTGACAGGAGATCCTAAATTGGGTGGCCGAACTGCACACCAAAACATGCCTCGCGTGAGGATAGAGCTCACCACCTTCAGTTTTCGAGACTTACGCATGGCAGGCGAGAATTCTACCGCTGAGCCAACAACCCTTGCACGCCTACCAATTGTCCCACCGACCAAGCCACTCTCCAAAGTCTCCTCTCAAGATCCTTACAATGGATGGACAAACTCTGTCACGCACCGTGCATCAAAGCAGATCGCTGTGACTCTTGCGTGAGGCTAAGAGTCACTACCTTCTGATTTCGAGATTCACGGGTGGCAGGCGACAGTTCTACTGCTGAGCCACCAACCCTTACATCGTCTTCCGATTGTCCCGCCGGTTGCGGCACTCTCCAAAGTCTCCTCTCAACAACATCTTGACTTAATGCAGATACGATGTCCAACCCAAGTTTGGTTTATGCGAGACTTCTTGTTCCAACTTACCAGTCAGGCAAGAATGACTTCAAATGATCTCTCAATGGACCGTGTTGGCAAAGGAACTCCAGGCGACCTCCAGAGACTCAGCTCGGGAGCTGCTGATAACCAATTATCAGCCCTTGCTCATCCGCTTCCAATGCAAAGACATTCCTAACCCTACCTACCTACCTGGACAAAGTGTCCAAGAAGAAATGACAGGTAGGAGTCATTTGGGAGCCAACGTGTGGTGCCCCGCAATTTGGACCTGAGAAAAGAAAGAGGAATTGTGGTGAAAGTTGGATGAAGTGGTTCCAGAGGGCGACACGCATCCATAGGGGAGGATCGCCTGCCACCGCCGCAGTCTTGAAATCAAAAAGATGGGAAGGCTTTCCACCGGCAGAATGATTTGGATTGATCCATGTTCTAGATGTTGCATCAAAGGAGGCTGAAAATCCACTACAAACGGATGGTTCTTAGGCTCCAGCGTCCTCTCGAAATGGGTAGAAGCAGTAGAAAATGGATGGACCAACTCTGTACCAAAACACGTGCCTCGTGTGAGGCTCAAACTCACGACCTTCAGATTATGAGACTGACGCTGCCTACTGCGCCAACGAGGCTGAGAGTCACCCAGAAACTGGACGATTCCTCGAGTCACGCAGAAAAAGAAATTCACCTTGGACAAACAAAGGCGAGTCCCCAGGTATTTAAGCCCTGAACGGGTCTTGGAGGTGAAGAGTGCCACAGGAGATCCTAAAAACGGATGGACCCATTCTGTCACTACCGCGCCAAACGCAGTGCTGAGTCTTGTCCTGTTGAGGTGGCTCTCCTAGGGTAGGGCCATGCAGTTGTTTGGGTAAAGCTTTCTAACGGTCCGACCCTGCCTGCTGTCACGCCTTGGTTCCTGTGACGGTAAAGACCTGCGTTTCACACCTGGGCTTAAGTGATGACTAATATGAATAACAGTGGGTCAACAACCCTCAAGTGGACAACCCCAGCAGGGATTAAATACCTGACAGGCTCCATCAATCGCTGCAGGCCTGAAGAAGCCTCTTGGATGAGGATTGAAAAGTCTTCACGCACCACAAAAGGAATCCAGTCACCTTCCTTCTTTGCAGGACCTCAAGACTACCGTGACCGAGAACCTACACAGACATCTGATCTCGTTAACCCACCTCTAAACTCTGGGACGCTGCTAGATGCACCCACAAGCAAGAGCCCGTCATGTGATCTTGCGGAAATCTTGACGCCGTCTGGCAGCGACCGAGAAACAAACTTAATGCCTCTCAAGGCCCCACGCATGAAGGAAGTGTGCATTGGCCGGGAATCGAACCCGGGCCTCCCGCGTGGCAGGCGAGAATTCTACCACTGAACCACCAATGCTCACAGGTGTGCCATTTTTCCCACCGAATTCGCGCCATTGCCCAAACGCTCCTCTCGAGGCCCAACGGTAAATGTGGCCCAATACAGCCAGGAATCACTCATCAAGGAAACTCTGTCGCAGCTCCCTGGTGGTCTAGTGGGCAGGATTCGGCGCTCTCACCGCCGCGGCCCGGGTTCGATTCCCGGTCAGGGAAACTGTGTTTTTGACCCAGCTCCGGCTTACCCAAATGGGACAAGCGGTAGACAACGGATGGGCTGCCTTTGCCACGTACTGTGTATCAAGCGAGGCTCAAGGCCCATCTCCCCAAAAAATGGACCGTTCTTAGAAGCCGTCAACAAATGAAGCAGAGTTGCCACTTCTTCAAGCCCAGGATGGGTTGCCGTCTTGCAGGTGAAGTGTGTGACAGGAGATCCTAAATTGGGTGGCCGAACTGCACACCAAAACATGCCTCGCGTGAGGATAGAGCTCACCACCTTCAGTTTTCGAGACTTACGCATGGCAGGCGAGAATTCTACCGCTGAGCCAACAACCCTTGCACGTCTACCAATTGTCCCACCGATTAAGGCCACTCTCCAAAGTCTCCTCTCAAGATCCTTACAATGGATGGACAAACTCTGTCACGCATCGTGCATCAAAGCAGATCGCTGTGACTCTTGCGTGAGGCTAAGAGTCACTACCTTCTGATTTCGAGATTCACGGGTGGCAGGCGACAGTTCTACTGCTGAGCCACCAACCCTTACACGTCTTCCGATTGTCCCGCCGAATTCGCGGCACTCTCCAAAGTCTCCTCTCAACAACATCTTGACTTAATGCAGATACGATGTCCAACCCAAGTTTGGTTTGCGCAGACTTCTTGTTCCAACTTACCAGTCAGGCAAGAATGACTTCAAATGATCTCTCTCAATGGACCGTGTTGGCAAAGGAACTCCAGGCGACCTCCAGAGACTCAGCTCGGGAGCTGCTGATAACCAATTATCAGCCCTTGCTCATCCGCTTCCAATGCAAAGACATTCCTAACCCTACCTACCTACCTGGACAAAGTGTCCAAGAAGAAATGACAGGTAGGAGTCATTTGGGAGCCAACGTGTGGTGCCCCGCAATTTGGACCTGAGAAAAGAAAGAGGAATTGTGGTGAAAGTTGGATGAAGTGGTTCCAGAGGGCCGGCACGCATCCATAGGGGAGGATCGCCTGCCACGCGCGAGTCTTGAAATCAAAAAGATGGGAAGGCTTTCCACCGGCAGAATGATTTGGATTGATCCATGTTCTAGATGTTGCATCAAAGGAGGCTGAAAATCCACTACAAACGGATGGTTCTTAGGCTCCAGCGTCCTCGAAATGGGCAGAAGCAGTAGAAAATGGATGGACCAACTCTGTACCAAAACACGTGCCTCGTGTGAGGCTCGAACTCACGACCTTCAGATTATGAGACTGACGCGCTGCCTACTGCGCCAACGAGGCTGAGAGTCACCCAGAAAATGGACGATTCCTCGAAGCCGCGCAGAAAAGAAATTAATGATAGCAAATTATTCACACTCACATTACAGTTTGTCATCTTGCTCATAATTTGCAAAAATGAATTACAGAATGACTGCATTCATTTGTTTCAGGACCCAGTACAGATGCGGTTTCCACATCTGTGCGCAAAGTGCTGACTTTTGAAGACAGCAGTGAAGATGGTGAGCGTATACAGCGTGTCTTCTATTTTTTTTCTGTGTATTCTAACAGAAACAATGTAAGAGTAACACTGTTTTGTCAAATATTTATGTTTCAATCCTAGCTCCTTCAACTCAGCCAGCTGTTCCAGTTCCACTGGCTGGTTATGAGCACGACCTCAGCAGCTGAAATTGTTCTCCGCACCAGAAGCTGTGGATGAAGACTGAGTTTCAGGACCTTGGACTGTGGCCTGGGTCTCGACCAAACTGAGTTTTTCTTTTTAAGATCAATTTGATGGATACACATAATATTCCATATACTTACATGTATTTGTATTTCTTACATTTAGGGATTGCTGTGCTCCATTTAAGATCCCAGACTGCATCCCTGGGGAAAATGTATTGTGGGATGCCTGGAAAACCACTCCTGCTGTTGTTGCTGCGGCCACATCTGGACCAGTGGCAAACAGCTGTGCCTCTCAAACCCACTACAATAAGAACATTATTGTAAAACTGGATCTGTTCCACTGCCTGAGGAGATTTTCGCGGGAGTGTACCTCTGAGCATCATCCTCTGTTCAGCACTTTCTGCCAGCTTCTCTCTGCTGCATTCTCAGTGGTTGATCAGGCGGACCTGAAGAGGCTCCAGGATGCTTATAAGTTCTGTGGCATCCTGCAAATCCCACAAAGCAACACATAAGGGAGCACTGCAGGATCCAAATACCACAACCCACTGAGCTGCTGAACAGAGTGGAAAAGGTCCTGAACCATTTTCACCTGGCCACAGACCCTAACAACGTCCCACTCTTCAAGCCATCCATGCTGAAGACGTGGCGCATTCAGAGAGTGCACATTCTGCGTGGCTGCCTAAGTGACCCTGAACTCTCAGAGGGTGTAATGTTTAGGTACGGTGGGACTCTTCAGCTTAACCATGTCCCTGGTGAAGGTGCCAAGGTCCCCATCTGGATTCCTGTCCGAGGCACTTCACAGCAGGAGGGTTATCATTTCCACCAGGCCCAGTGGATCACCGGGACTCACGTTTCCACTGAACTATTCCAGGCCCAGGGCATGACAGGGGTGGCACGATGGAACTACCAAAGACTGGTGGACCTTAAGCAGCCAGATGTCATTCTCCCTTCTGTTTTTGATCCAGCTCTAGTGGTGGAGTTGAATGCAGCCTCCAGAAGAGTGACTGGTCAGGAGAAGTACCCTGCACTTCACCTCTCTGACAGAGACACTGGAGAGCACTTTGGGCTTGAATACAGAGAGCCAGGCTGCCGTCCAGTCCCTCTGAACTGGGACAAACACAAAACTCTGAGAAAAGATGAACCGGCTGCCCTTCAGCCCCCATCCTCTGTTCCAAAACCTGTGGCTGCCCAACTTCAGGTTCCAGCAGCGGGACCCTTCTTCCGGGTCGACCCCCAGACTTCACTGTGAACTCATGAATAGTCTTGTTTTGTGTTGACCTGTGTTCTTGTGTTTTTGGTTTAATCTGGACTCTTGTGCTCCTTGTTTTTTGTTTCGGACCCTCCTTCCTGGACCCCGTCCGCCCGCCCTGGTCTGGTGCTTGGTTTTGTTGTTCTGTTTTTTTGTTTGGGGCTGTCGGGAGCCACCCCTTGGAGGGGGGGTACTGTCACGGTTCTGGGTCCGTTGGACCCAGTATTTTGAGTTGTTATGTTTTGGTGTGTTTTGGCATTCTGGATTCTTTTCTTATGATGATGATTATGAATCTATGTTTTGGTTATTCTCATTTAGGGTTTAGTTCGTAGGTTTTGTGCTCTCATGCTCTCATGTTTCTCATGGTGCTGGTGCGGTCTCACTCGCCGTGACACCGCACCAGCACCACCTGTCACCCACCCTTTCTCTGGTACACTTTTAAAGCAGGAGTTAGCATCAGAAGACACCCAGCAACCTACAACAGTCATGGGTAAGTTAACATAACGGTATTGTTAAATAATTCCATGTAATTACTATTATTATTATTATTATTATTATTATTATCAATATGTACGTTATTATTATTATTATTATTAGTTCATTACATGATATATGAGTAACTATTACTATTGTTTCCCAGAAATCTTGGGAAAAGTTCTTAACACCAATTCATCTTTGAACATAAGCCCAGAAAAACTGGAGACTCAGCAGCTGTGGCACTCTTTAACTGAAGGCAGTGAAACAACTAGTGTCCCTGTAGTCACCATAGAGCCTGCCGTCTTTAACCCGCCTCCTCCTGCCCTGTCTACACCACTGACACAAGTGTCAATAGAGAAGATTGAAGATTGTGTCTTAGAAAGGCAATGATCGACCTCTGTTGGAGTAGTGTTTATAAGCCCTGACTAACCATTGAACATCAGCTCCTCGTTAGTATAGTGGTGAGTATCCCCGCCTGTCACGCGGGAGACCGGGGTTCGATTCCCCGACGGGGAGTTTGCAACTTTTTAACCCCATTTGTTTTGATTTACTTTCTTGCACATGACATATAAGCCTTCTCCACATATTCTCCCCCAGGTCTCCTCCCCTGTGCCCCATCCTACCACAGGACTTCAAACATGTATAGTTGAGATTACCAACCATTTTTTGAGCAGGCCATGTACTTAAGCGATATCAAAGGTAGGCACTCTAAAGTAGTCAACCACCCAAATCACTTTATCAACTGGCAAAATTTTAAAAAAAAAGAAATAAATTGGCTGCATTGGCCGGGAATCGAACCCGGGCCTCCCGCGCGGGAGCCTGGGATTGTTTAGCTAAACGGCCTAAACCGTTTCCCATTCATTCTCTATGGTAGTGCTAAACCACTACGGATGTAATATGTTTTTGGCCACTACGGTCTTCCGGCGCTGTTGTGAGCTTGAGATGCGGCGGCAATTTTTTAAAAATCTCCACTTTTAAATATCGGGAGACAAAACAAGTAACGCACCGCTCGCATCACATCTCAACGATCCTCGCTCATTGATCAAAGGTAAGAAATGTCGTTTGAAATAAGAGTAAACCCACAGAATAAATTTACAGGTGTATATTACAGGTAATAGACGTGTTGCGATTGCATTTACGAAGCATCCATCGCTCGTTTAAAGATGGTGGGAGTTTATCCGCTGTTGTAAAGTGGCACGGTAAATCATGAATGAACCTGCTCCTTAAATAAATTGCGTGTTCCATTGGCATGTTTTACTGTTAAATAAACTTGGTAGGTTTCTGACTGCTGTGACACTGACACTACTATAATGTGGTATAATTAAATAATTGATAAATGGCTTGTTATGAGATGACATGCTAAATGACTGAAGCTGCATTTTTTAAAAATTTGTATTGCCTTCATGTTGTAATGGTCAGTACTCTTATCTATACGACAGTCTTGATATCTCACTAACATGAGCAATGCCCACTAGTGTAAGAATGAACAGGATAGCTTAAATAGGTATGTCGATAATCTGCCTGCAGTTCTTATGTACCAGCAGTTGGCACAAATTTTGCATTCAACCATGAAAGGTTTTTATTTACAGACAGAACAGTTTGTAATGCCTGGAGAAAAAACACTTATATCGCAAATGTTGATTCAGATTTTGTCTCTTTATTGTTCTCCTGCATCCTGCTGTTAAACCCAGCCACAATGTGCAGCAAGATTATAGCCTGAAATGTCTTTGTTTCTGTTTGGAATCAATTTAGTTTAATATAATTGTTTATTTTTTCACTGCATTTCAAGATGCACAAGAAAGTTGCGCCATATCCAGGGAAAATCTCTGTGGTGTTCCGCAAGGGGCCACTTGGATACCTTCTCCAGGACCCGTCAAAAGAAGCTCGACGGATTAAAAATGACCCCAAACTGCAGGACAAGTCTGCACCTATGAGGGAGGACCTTGTACGTCAGAATGCTCTCACTGTCGTCTATCAGAGAGGAGGGGATGCGTCTGACATGAAGGAAGTGCAGGGAGAGTGCATCCTGCAGTTTGGAAAGTATAAAGGGAAATCTTTCCGGTGGCTTCTGGAGAATGATGTCGGGTACACCACGTACCTGATCAAAGATCTCCAGAAGCAAGAGGCTGCAGGGACCTCTGTGGAAGCAGGGCATGGCAAGGAGAGCTTGCATTCATTTGTACAGTATGCCCTCAGCTTTACAGAGATAAAAACTCTTCTGGACTACAAGGCCAGCAGAGTGAGTGTTGCTGCAGAAGCCTCTGAGGATGATCAGCTGGTTGGCTTTGGCTCACGAGCCAAGAGCACATGGAAAGAGATTTGGGACAGCAGAGGAGATGGCTATGCAGACTTTATCATGAGGAAGAGCTGCAGTCAAGGAACAGCAATGCATGAGCTGCAGCAGTACCAGCGGAAGAAGCAGCAGTCTGCATCTGCTTCCACAAACGCTCCAACTAAACCCCTGGGTAAGTTGTTTTAATAATATTTTAATAATGTTGTTGATGTGAAATAAGTTCAGTATATATTTATCTAATTGTTGCCTGCATTATAGGGATGGATGAGGATAAAGACCTGGAGGACGCAATGCTGAGCATCTCACCTGCAAAACTACACATGCAGAGCTGTAAGTACTGCGTTATTACTAAACGTCAGACTTGATAATGGCTAAGTCTGTTTACATCTCATATGCCTCTGTCCTCTGTCTCTGCATAACTAGTCACTGTGCCAGCAGCAGCAGAAGGGTCCACACCCAGAGGATCTTCAGGAGCAAACACAGGTTTTCAAATGAAAGGTTTCAGAACTGGAGTACAATAGTTTTCCATGAATTGCTCTCCAAAGCTGAGCCTGAACTTGAACTTTTATATATTGTCTTGTTCTTGTTTTTGTGTGTTCTGGCCACGTTCTGGCGATGTTCCTCTAATAGTATAGTTGTATGCTGGCATTATGCTAACTGTCCTAAGGACAATGAATTGATACCTGCCATCATGAATTGATACCAACCACAAAGGGTGAGTATGTGTTCTTGTTCTCTATGAATGTTTTAAAAACAAATTAAGTAGCAGTAGTTACTAACACCCGAATGCATGTTGTTCACTGACTTATACCGCTCCTCCTGCTTCGATGTGAAGAGGCTAAAATGATTTGGTTTGTCATTTCTCTTGCATATGAATAAATTACATTTGTTTTGCAATGAGAAACAGGAGAAGTAAGAGTATGGATGTGTGAGTTCCTACTAACAACAACACTCACATACAGTGTAAATTATGAAGTTGCTGACACATTTTCCTGTTGTAGTTCCATCTGCTGCACTGTCCATACCACCGTCCAGTACAACTGCTGAACCTCAGGCATCATCAGCCGATGGTACAAAACAACTATAATGTTTTTCATATAATTAAATGTTCAGTTTATTGTGTCTAGAGTAAAAAAAATGTTTCCATTACTCTTTTCTATTACTATACCTGTAGGTGCAGCCTCAGGTGTGAAGAGGAAGTCACCTGTGCCCCTCCCACAGGAGCTGGCATTTCTATTAAAGGAGACCACAGGTCAGTCAAACAGCAGGGCCTGAGTCAAATCCTGGTCCCTCTCTATTTTCATTTACGGTTGATGTTCAGTTAAACATCTGCTTAATGCACAGATCATTAATGATAGCAAATTATTCACGCTCACGTTACATTTTGTCATCTTGCTCATAATTTGCAGAAATGAATTACAGAATGACTGCATTCATTTGTTTCAGGACCCAGTACAGATGCGCCTTCCACATCTGTGCGCAAAGTGCTGACTTTTGAAGACAGCAGTGAAGATGGTGAGCGTATACAGCATGTCTTTTCTTTTTTTTCTGTGTATTCCAACAGAAACAATGTAAGAGTAACACTGTTTTGTCAAATATTTATGTTTCAATCCTAGCTCCTTCAGCTCAACCAGCTGTTCCAGTTCCAGTGGCTGGTTATGAGCACGACCTCAGCAGCTGGAATTGTTCTCCGCACCAGAAGCTGTGGATGAAGACTGAGCTTCAGGACCTTGGACTGTGGCCTGGGTCTCGACCAGTGCGTCACGCAGGGAACGCAATTTCACTCTGGCGTCTCCCTCCACAGCCTGAGCTCATAGATACAGTGGCTGACCTTCCATCCCCAAATTTCTTCCAGCTCCACCCCTTCTTTATTTGGAAACCTGAGAGTGCTATCATGGTCAGGTTAAGAAACAATTATATCTTGCCATGTCTCCATGGTTGCTTTCGTTCACAAGTGGTCTCTGCTGGTGTGGGCAGGCCACGAGTAATTGTTGGCACCAGCGGTCAGTATTACATCCTGTCCTCACAACTCTGCTGCAGGGCTTGTCGCAGGAACTGGTTTGCTGACAATCCACGATGGCTGGAGAAACTGCCCAAAAGGTTTACCAACCTTCTCCCTGCTTTTCTCACATACAAAAAGGCCATCTGCAAGTCTGTTATGGATGAGCTCAGGAGGACTGGCAAATCTCCAGCAGACATGGCAAACCAAATAAATGAACTTATGCACCTCAAGTACGAGCGAGCTCACCTGGCGTACCTCCATGCCACAGAATCGGTCTGGGATTCTGAGGCAGGAGCTCATGGACAGAGGACCATTGGGCAGTTTCTGAGGAAGGAAAATAAGCCACAGGAGTTCAGGTCTTATGAAGACCCACATGCCTGGTGTGGCGTCTCTGTGTCCAGCCATTACCTGACTGACTGCCTGCTCGACGAATTCCGACGTCAACATCCAGCCATATCCAAACTCCTCCAGGGCACTTTTGGCCACATTTTCAGGTCTGACCACACCAGGAAGGTGGCACGAAAAGTCACGCTGGCATCTGGGGTCATGTCCAGTTATTCCATAATGAATGAAAACTGGCTGATTGTTTCGTGGGTCATGGTTCAGTCTGAGACAGAAAGGTCCTTGGAGCCCATGTACCAGGGAATGGCCAAGAGGTACAGTGATGCAGGAGTGGAAAAGGCCGGCTACCACTGGGTGGACAGGTAAAAACCATAATCATCGTTGTCATTCAAACTGCTTTTCTGTCTGGAAAAACTGAGTTTTTCTTTATAAGATCAATTTGATGCACACACATAATATTCCATATACTTACATGTATTTGTATTTCTTACATTTAGGGATTGCTGTGCTCCATTTAAGATCCCAGACTGCATCCCTGGGGAAAATCTATTGTGGGATGCCTGGAAAACCACTCCTGCTGTTGTTGCTGCGGCCACATCTGGACCAGTGGCAAACAGCTGTGCCTCTCAAACCCACTACAATAAGAACATTATTGTAAAACTGGATCTGTTCCACTGCCTGAGGCGATTTTCGCGGGAGTGTACCTCTGAGCATCATCCTCTGTTCAGCACTTTCTGCCAGCTTCTCTCTGCTGCATTCTCAGTAGTTGATCAGGCGGACCTGAAGAGGCTCCAGGATGCTTATAAGTTCTGTGGCATCCATCCTGCTAATCCCACAAAGCAACACATAAGGGAGCACTGCAGGATCCAAATACCACAACCCACTGAGCTGCTGAACAGAGTGGAAAAGGTCCTGAACCATTTTCACCTGGCCACAGACCCCAACAACGTCCCACTCTTCAAGCCATCCATGCTGAAGACGTGGCGCATTCAGAGAGTGCACATTCTGCGTGGCTGCCTAAGTGACCCTGAACTCTCAGAGGGTGTAATGTTTAGGTACGGTGGGACTCTTCAGCTTAACCATGTCCCTGGTGAAGGTGCCAAGGTCCCCATCTGGATTCCTGTCCGAGGCACTTCACAGCAGGAGGGTTATCATTTCCACCAGGCCCAGTGGATCACCGGGACTCACGTTTCCACTGAACTATTCCAGGCCCAGGGCATGACAGGGTTGGCACGATGGAACTACCAAAGACTGGTGGACCTTAAGCAGCCAGGTGTCATTCTCCCTTCTGTTTTTGATCCGGCTCTAGTGGTGGAGTTGAATGCAGCCTCCAGAAGAGTGACTGGTCAGGAGAAGTACCCTGCATTTCACCTCTCTGACAGAGACACTGGAGAGCGATTTGGGCTTGAATACAGAGAGCCAGGCTGCCGTCCAGTCCCTCTGAACTGGGACAAACACAAAACTCTGAGAAAAGATGAACCGGCTGCCCTTCAGCCCCCATCCTCTGTTCCAAAACCTGTGGCTGCCCAACTTCAGGTTCCAGCAGCGGGACCCTTCTTCCGGGTCGACCCCCAGACTTCACTGTGAACTCATGAATAGTCTTGTTTTGTGTTGACCTGTGTTCTTGTGTTTTTGGTTTAATCTGGACTCTTGTGCTCCTTGTTTTTTGTTTCGGACCCTCCTTCCTGGACCCCGTCCGCCCGCCCTGGTCTGGTGCTTGGTTTTGTTGTTCTGTTCACTCTTTAACTGAAGGCAGTGAAACCACTAGTGTCCCTGTAGTCACCATAGAGCCTGCCGTCTTTAACCCGCCTCCCCCTGCCCTGTCTACACCACTGACACAAGTGTCAATAGAGAAGATTGTGGAGGGCATTTTAGAAAGGCAACAGCAGCAGCCACAGCAGCAGCAGCCTGAGGGGAAAAAAAGGCAGACAAAGACTTGTCTTGCCTGTGGACAGCCCAAGTCTCAACATGAGACAGATGGATCCACCGTCCATTATTTTTACCAGAGAGGGCCTGTGCGCTATTTCTATTGTTCCAACAAGGTGCATCAAACTTATGCTGCTGAGGGAATCACTGACCCTAAAATGCCCTTTGAGGATTTTGCCCAGACAGACTTTTTCCAAAGGGAACTGGATGCTACCAGGAAGAAGTCAGAGGAAAGGATGGAGAAAAAGAGGAAAAGGCCAGAAACGCAACAAACAGGCCGCCTCTGCAGGTTCTGCCACATGGACCTGAAACAGGGACCAAATAGCCCACATGTTCACACAGGCTTCCCTGGAGTGGCAGGGAAATATATCTACTGCCCTTCAAAAGTGCATTCTCTGTACAGGGACAAGGGCATGGCCAAGGAGATGACCTGGAAGGAGTTTCAGGAGTCTCCTTTCTACGAGGCAGAGAGACAAAGATGGGTGGAAGAAAAAAGGAAATAGGGGAGAAACTGTTGATATTGTACATAATATAGTTTAGTTCTAGTTTTGTAATGTTTATTTTGTTTATATAAATAAAAACTGATTGTAAATATAAAAATGTAAATAAATTGTGTTCTGCCTACATATTATTTCTAAATCACTTCATGTAATGATAACAAGCCATCCGTTCTCTAGTGGGGTCTCACAGCTTTTATCTTTATAATCTTTCTGGTTGATTTGTAATATTAGAAACATGACTGCTGTCTTTTATCTGTGTGACTGTACAGCCTGTTTCAGACATGACAACCAGACAGTGTCTGAAGTTATCTTTAATACATGCAACACAGCTGGAGATAGTCCAGACACTTTCTCACTTCTGATGATAATATTTTTGGTTTAGGTATTGTTGCTTTCTGGCTTGAAGCTTATCTACAAAAGCAGTTCAATAAGGAGAGATCATGTGGAAAAACAGAACATGATTTATTGAGATACAGAAATAAATGTAACTGTTAGGCAGTTAGACTCCAATGACCCATCATAGCAGAAGAAATCTCAGCAGTGACAGGATTTTACACAAGCCACACCCCAGAGTCAAAAAGCTGGTAGTGATGAAGATGGAGGCTGGGACAGGGTTCTGAGTGACCACGGTGAGGAGGAGAAATGAGAGGAGGCGGGCTGCATGGCTGAGGATCTGAAACGCAGAATGGCAGAAGCAGAAAAGCAACAGATTTAAAGCATGCAGAGTGGAGGCTGGCATGCTCGGTGAAGGCAGGCAAGAGCATAACTGGAATAAAGTAATGATGTAAGTACTGAGTTTGCTGGAGAAGGAATAGATACAAACTGTCAGCCACCAGGAAGCAGACAAATGACTTATTACACACCTTCCTTATTGAAATTATGCATAAGCTTAATTTTCTATGCCAACAGAATGTATCTGAATTATAGTTTAAACTTTAATCTTTGTATTAAAAGTTGGATGTCTGCATAACTGAAGAGTATGTCTGGTTTGTGATGATACAGTTTATTTTGAGTTATGTACTTATTTATGTACTACAGTTGTGAAAGTTTTCCATTAAATAAACCCAACAGAGCCTTGGGTATAAACACCTTCTACAGAACCAAAAGGCAGTACACAGCTGTTTTCACACCTTTGGTCTTCCCCCAGAGAAAAGTTCACACTCCCTTGCTTCCTCTTACAGTGGAGAAGACAAAAGATGAACTTTTCCCGTGTGAATGCCTGCTTCCAGCTTCCTGAGATACCTTCTGTTAGCAGCATGAATGTGTGAGACATTGAGGCATGCTAAAATCCCGTGGCACCAAAGCATTGTACAATAAAATAATGTGAATAATACATAAATATAAATAAAAGATATTCCTTTACACAGTATAGGTACATAATACTCCACAGGCCAAAACACTATGATATAAATAGAATGATAATCAAATAATAAGAAAAAGCAAAGTGAAAAATAAATGTTATCCAAAATAAGTAAATTGAAAATGGTGTTAAACTTTTGATAATGTAACACAACCTTTGTCCCAACCAGGACTCGAACCCGCGCTCAGATGGTTCAGCGTGAAAAAAATCCTTTTTTTCCAATGCCTGAAAAGCTGCGATTTGATTGGCTGTTTCTCCGTTACACCTATACGCGATGGGCCCCCGCGTGGCAGGCGAGAATTCTACCACTGAACCACCAATGCTCACATATGCCGTGATCTGTGACATTCTGTCACATTCAGCAGTCGGCCCATTGTTCTGACACACAAAACTACCGACAACGCTACACACTCCAAACACGCTAAATGTCACAATTCTCTCACATTACTCTCTCTCTTGCCGCTGTTACTCCTAAAACTTGCCCCTCTTCTGAAACAAACAAATCCCATATCCCAAGAGCTGACAGAGACATCTCATCGTTAGTATAGTGGCTAGTATCCCCGCCTGTCCAGGATAAGATTCCTGAATTTTTCAGGGATGTAATACCGGTTCAAGTGCCTGTTCTACCAGAGCTTATGGGGTATAGATCCGCAGGCATTTGCGAGGTCAAGCCATAGTACCGCCAGGTCCCCGCTGGCTTCCCTAATGAGCTGTGTGACCATGTCTGTGTGCTCCAGGCACCCTGGAACCTTTGGGATCCCTCCTTTCTGGACTGAGTTATCAATGTAAGAGTTCTTCAGAAGATATTCTGTCAGTCGCTTAGTGACTATGCTAAAGAAAATCTTCCCTTCAACACTCAGCAAAGAGATGCTTTAGGCTACGTGTTTGAGAATTATACCACGGATTCAAATACTTTTGATGTGAAGCCTTATCTTTCACAGGAGGTACAGTATCCAGTGTCATGGGAGGCAAAACTTTTAAGAAGATGATCAACCTCTGTTGGAGTAGTGTTTATAAGCCCTGACTAACCATTGAATATCAGCTCCTCGTTAGTATAGTGGTGAGTATCCCCGCCTGTCACGCGGGAGACCGGGGTTCGATTCCCCGACGGGGAGTTTGTAACTTTTTAACCCCATTTGTTTTGATTTACTTTCTTGCACACGACATATAAGCCTTCTCAACATATTCTCCCCCAGGTCTCCTCCCCTGTGCCCCATCCTACCACAGGACTTCAAACATGTATAGTTGAGATTACCAACCATTTTTTGAGCAGGCCATGTACTTAAGCGATATCAAAGGTAGGCACTCTAAAGTAGTCAACCACCCAAATCACTTTATCAACTGGCAAATTTTTTAAAAAAAGAAATAAATTGGCTGCATTGGCCGGGAATCGAACCCGGGCCTCCCGCGTGGCAGGCGAGAATTCTACCACTGAACCACCAATGCTCACATATGCCGTGATCTGTGACATTCTGTCACATTCAGCAGTCGGCCCATTGTTCTGACACACAAAACTACCGACAACGCTACACACTCCAAACACGCTAAATGTCACAATTCTCTCACATTACTCTCTCTCTTGCCGCTGTTACTCCTAAAACTTGCCCTCTTCTGAAACAAACAAATCCCATATCCCAAGAGCTGACAGAGACATCTCATCGTTAGTATAGTGGCTAGTATCCCGCCTGTCCAGGATAAGATTCCTGAATTTTTCAGGGATGTAATACCGGTTCAAGTGCCTGTTCTACCAGAGCTTATGGGGTATAGATCCGCAGGCATTTGCGAGGTCAAGCCATAGTACCGCCAGGTCCCCGCTGGCTTCCCTAATGAGCTGTGTGACCATGTCTGTGTGCTCCAGGCACCCTGGAACCTTTGGGATCCCTCCTTTCTGGACTGAGTTATCAATGTAAGAGTTCTTCAGAAGATATTCTGTCAGTCGCTTAGTGACTATGCTAAAGAAAATCTTCCTTCAACACTCAGCAAAGAGATGCTTTAGGCTACGTGTTTGAGAATTATACCACGGATTCAAATACTTTTGATGTGAAGCCTTATCTTTCACAGGAGGTACAGTATCCAGTGTCATGGGAGGCAAAACTTTTAAGAAGATGATCAACCTCTGTTGGAGTAGTGTTTATAAGCCCTGACTAACCATTGAATATCAGCTCCTCGTTAGTATAGTGGTGAGTATCCCCGCCTGTCACGCGGGAGACCGGGGTTCGATTCCCCGACGGGGAGTTTGTAACTTTTAACCCCATTTGTTTTGATTTACTTTCTTGCACACGACATATAAGCCTTCTCAACATATTCTCCCCAGGTCTCCTCCCTGTCCCCATCCTACCACAGGACTTCAAACATGTATAGTTGAGATTACCAACCATTTTTTGAGCAGGCCATGAACTTAAGCGATATCAAAGGTAGGCACTCTAAAGTAGTCAACAACCCAAATCACTTTATCAACTGGCAAATTTTTTAAAAAAAGAAATAAATTGGCTGCATTGGCCGGGAATCGAACCCGGGCCTCCCGCGTGGCAGGCGAGAATTCTACCACTGAACCACCAATGCTCACATATGCCGTGATCTGTGACATTCTGTCACATTCAGCAGTCGGCCCATTGTTCTGACACACAAAACTACCGACAACGCTACACACTCCAAACACGCTAAATGTCACAATTCTCTCACATTACTCTCTCTCTTGCCGCTGTTACTCCTAAAACTTGCCCCTCTTCTGAAACAAACAAATCCCATATCCCAAGAGCTGACAGAGACATCTCATCGTTAGTATAGTGGCTAGTATCCCCGCCTGTCCAGGATAAGATTCCTGAATTTTTCAGGGATGTAATACCGGTTCAAGTGCCTGTTCTACCAGAGCTTATGGGGTATAGATCCGCAGGCATTTGCGAGGTCAAGCCATAGTACCGCCAGGTCCCCGCTGGCTTCCCTAATGAGCTGTGTGACCATGTCTGTGTGCTCCTGGAACCTTTGGGATCCCTCCTTTCTGGACTGAGTTATCAATGTAAGAGTTCTTCAGAAGATATTCTGTCAGTCGCTTAGTGACTATGCTAAAGAAAATCTTCCCTTCAACACTCAGCAAAGAGATGCTTTAGGCTACGTGTTTGAGAATTATACCACGGATTCAAATACTTTTGATGTGAAGCCTTATCTTTCACAGGAGGTACAGTATCCAGTGTCATGGGAGGCAAAACTTTTAAGAAGATGATCAACCTCTGTTGGAGTAGTGTTTATAAGCCCTGACTAACCATTGAATATCAGCTCCTCGTTAGTATAGTGGTGAGTATCCCCGCCTGTCACGCGGGAGACCGGGGTTCGATTCCCCGACGGGGAGTTTGTAACTTTTTAACCCCATTTGTTTTGATTTACTTTCTTGCACACGACATATAAGCCTTCTCAACATATTCTCCCCAGGTCTCCTCCCTGTGCCCCATCCTACCACAGGACTTCAAACATGTATAGTTGAGATTACCAACCATTTTTGAGCAGGCCATGTACTTAAGCGATATCAAAGGTAGGCACTCTAAAGTAGTCAACCACCCAAATCACTTTATCAACTGGCAAATTTTTTAAAAAAGAAATAAATTGGCTGCATTGGCCGGGAATCGAACCCGGGCCTCCCGCGTGGCAGGCGAGAATTCTACCACTGAACCACCAATGCTCACATATGCCGTGATCTGTGACATTCTGTCACATTCAGCAGTCGGCCCATTGTTCTGACACACAAAACTACCGACAACGCTACACACTCCAAACACGCTAAATGTCACAATTCTCTCACATTACTCTCTCTCTTGCCGCTGTTACTCCTAAAACTTGCCCTCTTCTGAAACAAACAAATCCCATATCCCAAGAGCTGACAGAGACATCTCATCGTTAGTATAGTGGCTAGTATCCCGCCTGTCCAGGATAAGATTCCTGAATTTTTCAGGGATGTAATACCGGTTCAAGTGCCTGTTCTACCAGAGCTTATGGGGTATAGATCCGCAGGCATTTGCGAGGTCAAGCCATAGTACCGCCAGGTCCCCGCTGGCTTCCCTAATGAGCTGTGTGACCATGTCTGTGTGCTCCTGGAACCTTTGGGATCCCTCCTTTCTGGACTGAGTTATCAATGTAAGAGTTCTTCAGAAGATATTCTGTCAGTCGCTTAGTGACTATGCTAAAGAAAATCTTCCTTCAACACTCAGCAAAGAGATGCTTTAGGCTACGTGTTTGAGAATTATACCACGGATTCAAATACTTTTGATGTGAAGCCTTATCTTTCACAGGAGGTACAGTATCCAGTGTCATGGGAGGCAAAACTTTTAAGAAGATGATCAACCTCTGTTGGAGTAGTGTTTATAAGCCCTGACTAACCATTGAATATCAGCTCCTCGTTAGTATAGTGGTGAGTATCCCCGCCTGTCACGCGGGAGACCGGGGTTCGATTCCCCGACGGGGAGTTTGTAACTTTTAACCCCATTTGTTTTGATTTACTTTCTTGCACACGACATATAAGCCTTCTCAACATATTCTCCCCAGGTCTCCTCCCCTGTGCCCCATCCTACCACAGGACTTCAAACATGTATAGTTGAGATTACCAACCATTTTTGAGCAGGCCATGTACTTAAGCGATATCAAAGGTAGGCACTCTAAAGTAGTCAACCACCCAAATCACTTTATCAACTGGCAAATTTTTAAAAAAAGAAATAAATTGGCTGCATTGGCCGGGAATCGAACCCGGGCCTCCCGCGTGGCAGGCGAGAATTCTACCACTGAACCACCAATGCTCACATATGCCGTGATCTGTGACATTCTGTCACATTCAGCAGTCGGCCCATTGTTCTGACACACAAAACTACCGACAACGCTACACACTCCAAACACGCTAAATGTCACAATTCTCTCACATTACTCTCTCTCTTGCCGCTGTTACTCCTAAAACTTGCCCTCTTCTGAAACAAACAAATCCCATATCCCAAGAGCTGACAGAGACATCTCATCGTTAGTATAGTGGCTAGTATCCCGCCTGTCCAGGATAAGATTCCTGAATTTTTCAGGGATGTAATACCGGTTCAAGTGCCTGTTCTACCAGAGCTTATGGGGTATAGATCCGCAGGCATTTGCGAGGTCAAGCCATAGTACCGCCAGGTCCCCGCTGGCTTCCCTAATGAGCTGTGTGACCATGTCTGTGTGCTCCAGGCACCCTGGAACCTTTGGGATCCCTCCTTTCTGGACTGAGTTATCAATGTAAGAGTTCTTCAGAAGATATTCTGTCAGTCGCTTAGTGACTATGCTAAAGAAAATCTTCCCTTCAACACTCAGCAAAGAGATGCTTTAGGCTACGTGTTTGAGAATTATACCACGGATTCAAATACTTTTGATGTGAAGCCTTATCTTTCACAGGAGGTACAGTATCCAGTGTCATGGGAGGCAAAACTTTGAAAGAAGAAATTGTTGATATCTAAGGCTACGTTCACACTGCAGGTCTTAATGCTCAATTCCGATTTTTTGATCAAATCCGATTTTTTTTTTTTGTCTGCTTGTTCACACTACAAATAAAATGGGACAGGAAATGCGCTCTAGTGTGAACGCTCATAGTGGCCTGCATGCGCTAAAAAAAGATGTCACACACAACGCGCTCTGTTTAGACCCAGACCAAACAATATTGTTTGACTTCGGACTTTACGTTTCCAAATTTTTGCTTTAAGTTATTTTGTTATTTACAAAATAATGTAAATAACCTAATAATTACCCTTATTGCTGTTTTAGAGAGGAGCGGTGCTTCAAAGGATAGTTGCAGATTTCTGTCAGAATCTGCAGATTATACAGTACAAATAAAATGTTCACGTTGTCTTCCCAACAGTTTCACTGACATCTACACTGGATGGCCAGGAAGCGTTTGCAATGTCTTCTCGGGCGCTTCTCTGGCGCTGATAATTGGCGTCTGTCTTGTGTCAGTGACGTAAAAGATGGATTTAATGCGACATGACCGTTCAAACAGCAGTCGCTTTCTAAAACATCGGATATGTATCGGATTCAGTACCACATACGAAAGTGACCCAGATCGGATTTGAAAATATCGGATTTGTGCCGTTCACACTGTCATACCATGATCGGATATGGGTCGCATAGGGTCAAAAAAATCGGATTTGATGCGCTTTTGCCTGCAGTGTGAACGTAGCCTAAAACCCAGCAGTAAGTTGAAAAGGTTACTGATTTGAAAATGTAGGGCTGATAAGTATTTTTGTCTCTTTTATTGATGCCTTAACATAATTGGTGTTGTGATTTGACGCAAGACATCCCCCAACACCACCCACCATGCCCGATTCTACCATAGGACTTCAAACAGACTTCAAACAAACAAGTATAATTAGGTCAATAATATTGACAGTTAAGCCAAAATACAAGCAACATAAAAAATAAAAGCAAATGCTTCCGCGTACTCAAAGAACACAGGGAACACACAAATTAATATATCGACTAAAAAAATTAAAATTGTTGCTGCATTGGCCGGGAATCGAACCCGGGCCTCCCGCGTGGCAGGCGAGAATTCTACCACTGAACCACCAATGCTCACAGCTGTACCCCATCTACTTGCTGAATTAACATTCATACATCAACGATGTCACTCATGGTTTAAATGTTTCACTGGTTTCCCACTGAAAATGTAATGTAAACTTTCAAGGGTCCAAGAACTGGACATCAAAATTACAAAAGGAGACAAAGAGGGAGCGAGGGCAAAGGAAGAAAAGGTTAACGCCCAACGTGGGGCTCGAACCCACGACCCTGAGATTAAGAGTCTCATGCTCTACCGACTGAGCTAGCCGGGCTTATATGTCTAAGCCTCAACCCTTACTTTTTCAAAAATCACACGTCTTCTTAGTAAGCATAGGCTAGTTTTACAGGAAAAGAAGGACTATAACTAACATTGGTATTTTCAACAGTAGCTGTAGCAGACAGTTCATTTATAACTATCCAAAACATATTTCTAAACTGCACTCAAAGTGCCTTAAAGCCGATTCTGTTCATATGGACGTACCAAAAACAAAATATTCTGCCCCGTGTGAGGCTCGAACTCACGACCTTCAGATTATGAGACTGACGCGCTGCCTACTGCGCCAACGAGGCTTGCCACTACGGTTAACAAGAAGGTTTTTTACACACCGCGGAGCTAAAGATAGTATGGCACATGCGTGGGAAACACAAAGAAAACAGAAAAGGCTTACAGTTAAAAATAATAACAGCGCATATTCATCCAGACTACATGCTGTGCAAAGACAGAGTGCAAAGTCTCATATAAATAAAGTTGTATTGTATTGTATTGGCAGGTGTAGTTCTTTTTATTTTCCAAAGGGGTGTTATGGCAAATTATTATTTGCCATATTTTTCTTTGTTTTAGATTAACCACTGATTAAACTGCATACCAACGTTTTAGTGCATTTTTATTATAAAAATATGAACATGCAGTGCATATTTACCCTATACCCAGCTGACTGTGCACTGTGCTTCTGGCACACCACAGTGACAGTTAAAAAGTTGGCAACTACCTTCAAACTTAAAAAATGTTAAACCTGCTAGCACACCAAACAAAACTCTTTCACATATGTTTATTAAAACGGTCATATTCAGCAGCTTAAAAAGAAGCTAATTCGCACTGGTGTTAATAACCAAGTAACTGTTGTTTAGGCGTCATGCTGATGCTAATGAGCAGGTAGTAGGGTAGGCTAGTATTACCGCTAGTTGTTCGCTAGTCGCCACCTCAACCTAACAATATCTGCACAAAAACACGTTATTTTAAACTTAGAGAAAATTCACACAAAAAAACAATACAAACGTCCTCATTCTAGTCCTACAGTGGCTCACCTTGTGTTGTGTAGTTAACATCGTCTGCGCTTTTTTCCTCGACAATTCCGTCCACATATCCGAAGTCCGTGCAGTCACCCGCTAGCAAACTCCTCTCCAGACTCTATTTCCACTGAGGTTTGCTTTAACAATATAAATAGAAAAATAACTAGTTTTTATGCTTCTCGAGGCAAGCCTTAAACCGAAATTCATGTGGTTATAGAGTGGTAGTCTTGCTATGGTGTGTCCGAGTAAAAGCCCGCATCACGACCAGCGTTGGAGCAGCAAATGGAGGACGCTCGAGCTAAGTCATGAGCACGTGGTGTGAAAAAGTACAAGGCGTGCCGAACATGAAGTTTTGCTGCATGGCGCTTAAAAAAAAGAGAGAAGTAACTACTGTATCAAAGTCCATTATTTTACCTTACAAACTTAGTTATTTCACCTTTTTACTATTTTTTTTTTATTGATTCATTTATTTTTTAAAACACTGACGTCTAAAACCACCATGCATAATTTAATTTAGAAAATTATGGAGCAAAAACTAAAAAATCTAAAAAAGGCTTTAAAATATTTTAGAAAATTTTTCAAATCCCTTTTTATTGAAAGGTTGACAGAGATTGTTGTTTAGCCACAATATACAATATGGTCTCAGTGTTAATAAATGTTAATAAACATTTATTGATTTTTGAAAATTAAAATTATACTAAAAGAAATATTAAACTTAAGAGGGAGGTTTTGTTCCCAGGTCTTGTCACTGCTCATACATGAACACAGATACAGCAAACTGGTTATGTTCTAGGGAAATTCAAAAAGTCATCAGGAATTCTGTATAAAGGGATTTGTTACATTAATTCAACAGCATTGTTACAGAATGTGGTATAATAATTATTACATTATTACAAACAACCTTTGTTGTCAAATGTTTGTTAAAAGTAAGTCAGAGCTGCACTTGATTTAATTAATTACACAATTAGTAGTTTTAGAAATTATTTCAATGAATTAATTCTTCTTGTATTTCCATATTTTTCCTTAGTTATACACATCTTTTGTAGTTTTGTACTTATACTACATGTGTAGCTTTATGTAGTTCAGTGCTGTAAAATGTGCATTGTGGCTGTAAAAGCCGAACTATGGATAAGGATTGAAAATGAAAAAAATAAAAAAAGCTATAAAATCTCTGTGCAGCAGTTTCATGCTCTGTATCATTACCATGTCAAACTGCACTGTCCCCATTAAATCAAATGAAATTAATAAGTGGTTACTTGACTATTTTCTTTCTATCAGCTCAAACCAGTCTAGCCATTCTCCTATGACCGCTATCATCTGTCATTACCCAGAGAACTGCTAATCCCTGGATATTTTCTCTTTTTCAAACCACCGGTTGTGTGGGAAGATCACAGTAGATGAGCAGTTTGTGAAACACAGACCAACTTGGCCTTAAATCACCTTTCTTCCCCATTCTGGTGCTCAGTTTGAACTTCAGCAGCTCTTCTTGGACACATCCATACTCAAATGGATTAAAACACAAAATTCAGACCACCAACTTTAAGTCATATTTAATAATTTAACTTCACCATGCATAAACCATATAGAAAATACTTTACAGCAATGACAATAAAAAAAACAAAAAAACAAAACCAAACCCCCCCCCCCAACACATTTTAATCATGATGCTAAAAAAAAAAGCAGTCGTCACAGATCACTGAAGGGTCACAAGTTTTCATCAGGTTAGTCTGATAAGAGTTAGTCTATGGTTAGACAATGTAAATAAAGAAAACAGATAACATGAAAACATAATCCATTAGAAAAATGCTGATGTTATTTTTATGTTACATCAATTTGACTTACACCCAGCAAATGTCCTTGCTTTACAAAAAAGGAAACCAAACAAAAAAAAAAAGCCAAAAAGGTCATCAAGCCGGGTGGGTCTTCACTACTCAGTGAACCCCCCGACAAAAATGGGGGTAGAAATGAGTAAAGGTGAGTTGTAGGAGGAGGGGGTACATGCAGAAAGCCTTCATTTTACACCTCCACCCTTTCAAATGGCACTAGTTTAACAACAAATAAAAAAGCATGGCAAATACAGATGATTTCTATCATGGACACTGCTTTCATGGCATCAAAACATTACAGCAAACTCAAAAACCTCTGTAATCTGTCACCTGCTCTAGTCAGGGAAAAATCTCATCTTCACTGCAGAAGGCAGACGCTAAGATATGAAATACAGACTGGCCTTCGGGCTTGTAATTATCATCACTTCCTCCAGTTTCACAGTTAGATTAAGTGCCATCAACACAAGTGACAGATGCATGATTTCCAAACATGTTTACAGAAGGAGAGGCAAAGCACCGATGTGAAGCAATTGGGATTCGATTTGATATTAAAACTTGCCCAATTATCCCACTCAGGCCAATAACAGAGATGGGCCTTGAAATTATCAGTGTGCTTCATTTTGTTGAATTGCAGTCGGGCGAGTGATGATGAATTTCAATTAGTATTTTCATTGCAAAAATTTCCTTCATAACCAAACACTGCTTAATTACAGCACCGCTTTAAACAAATGACAAACCAAAGCAAAAACATCAGAAAGTACTGGCCTCACGTATTTGCGTTTCAAGTCAAACGAGGGTGCCCCTCCCCTCGGCATCTGCCACTACAGCGAAGTATGACGGCTAAAGCTGCCTGACAACTACTGGTAAACACTGTGTGTTCATGTCTGACAGATGGTCTGGCACAGTATTTCTTGCTCTGTGTTTACAAGTTCTGTCAGAAGCAACATTTTCACTTGGAAAGATGCTCTTCCAGGAACTGGAAAAGCGATTCCTTTAAATAGACTCTCGCAGAATTTTAAGTGCCATTTCCTGTCAGGTTTTCAACGTGCGGCAAGTGGAGAAGTGAGAGAATGAAGGATTGTTAATTTGCAGCTCCGCCCGCTTCATCGCCGGGTGCAATTACACATCATCACACCAATGAGAAAAAAAACAAAAAAAACAAGACGAAGGCGGTTTGAGGTTGCTGTGTGGTTATAATTTAGCGACGGGGCAAAAGCAAAGCAAAAGAAGAGGAAAGAAAAAAGAAAGGCCATAGGTCCAAATCACTTTAGTTCCATTTGGAGGAATGAGTATGCGCCAAACGTGAGAGATACACTTTTTCCACTCATTCATTCATTCATCCATCCGGCTGTCTACTGTTAGGAAGCCAGTGCTGCTGCTTCTTCTCTTCAAGAGGATCAAATGGGACACCTTGACACTAAGAAAACAAGAAAACTTACCAAGACTTACCAGGAGTTTCAATGATAAACACTAACCAAGCTAACATTTTCAATACAGTCATGTTTTTCCACAATCCAAAATGTCAAGGCATCCTTGTAGGAAGAAATTACAAGAACGTAAAGATAGATGGTGCAGTGTTTCTACCACACATTGTTAATTCTCTCTCTGATAAAGGGTATGTTTCTAATGCCAACTCACAGAGACAAAGTAGGGCTCGTTGACTTGATGTTTTGCTCCTATTTTCATTAAAATGTAGGGAAATGCTGTGTCCTTCCATCCACTTCTGCACTCAAAGCCGCTGTGTCTCACGATAGTTTTTGTTAAATTGCTTCCATGAAGACAGAGACTTCCTTCATTTCTCCATTTATTCAACCATCACAAAAGCAGGTAGTGTATTTTTTAATCCTCTCTAGTGAGACACAAGTATCTTGCATGTTTCTCCTTCATTTTCTCATTAGAAGCCACCTTTTTATCGTTAAAAGCATTCAAGTGTCATCCCCAGTCTCTCTTTTCATCTCCTCTTGCACCTCAGAACAACACATCTTCATTGGTAATGAGACTTTCCACCACAAGTCTCTGATATCGGATATCGTTGAGTGCCGTCATGGCGTCCAGCTCGGGCGCCCTCATAAGCGTCGGGCCGAAGACGATGCCTAAATTCTCGCTAGTCATGAGATTCTCCTTCTCGTATTGTGTCACTCTGAATGAAGAAAGAGACCAGTTTATACAATATCTAAAAACAACAGTCAAATAATAATGGAGATACCAAAGAAATAAGTATGTATCAAAGTAAAACAACTGCTTGTGTGTGTGTCTGACCTCTTGAGGTGACCCATGAGGTATCGCAGCGTCTCGCAGTGAGCTGGTGGCAGCAGCTTCAAGGCCTCATGGAGGGCCTCCAGTCGTTTCTCTGGGTCTGTTATTTCTGCAACACACACACATAAAAATATTGAGATAGTGCATCTATACAAATGATGGGGTTTAGCCTCCAGGTCAATATTTTGAATAGCCACTAGAGGGCCAAAAAGAAGTCTAATTATGTGGAAGTCTTCGAAAAAAAAAAAAGAAAAAACAAAAGACCTCAAGTCTCATTTGATTTAACAATATTTTCCAAATGAGTTTATGACCTTTGTCACAAGTTTTAAGTGTTGTTTTAATAAAATTCTATGGTAATTTACCACATTTGATCTAAAATAAAAAATAAAGCAAGCTATGACTTCCGAGTCTGTGTAATTTACAATTTTTTTTAAATTTTGGGGCCCACTATATAGAGATTTTGGCCTTAAAAATAAAAATATTAAATAATAAATATCAGGTCTGTGATGAAAGTATTTTTAGCCAGCATTTTTCATACAAGTGTGGTTTAATTTAGGTACCTTTAAAGTAATTTCTGTTTAAGAAACAGCCCGAACAGACATAGACTTCTGTTAAGGAGGGTAATACATACTCTTTGGGTGAAGTATAAGCAAACCAACCATACCTACGTACATTGTCACCTCCCCAAAAACCAAGATGGCATAGTTCCATAAACTTTACCAACCAATGGTGGCTACGTCCATCTTCTATTTAACAGTCTGTTTTCAGGAGTTCTAACTAAGGTTTTATTGAATATGTTTAAACTTTTACAATTATTTCAGAAACCTAAATTTCTCCAATAGGAAGCTTAGAAGTCTCATGAGAGTGAATACTGGCGTGTCTAAACCGCCTTCATTTGGCTAACATCGGTTAAAATTGTAACCATACAATTTTAACTGATGTTGACCAGGGGTATTCAATGATTTTGTTGCTTATTTCCCTATATTTTGTTGGGAGCAAGTCATCTTTGAGTTTTAAGGTAAATTGTGGTTAAAAGGCTGAACGTTAAGACCTACTTGCAGCTTCTATGAAGCGTGGGTAGGCATCATATGTGATGAGGGGTATGGGCAGCTCTCTGAAGTACAGTTTGAGGGCTCCGGTGATGATGTTGATGTCCTCGTAAGCATTTGAGGATATGTCTGCTTTCTCTCCATCTGTGGAGGAACAATCGTGCGCATGACATTTCATTTATTTGGTAAGAGAACCTGCTTATGGAACACTGGGGGGTGACACTTACCTCTATCAAAGGCCAGTTTGACGTCTTCAATCAGCTCGCTGAAGCCTGATATTCTGTATAAACCTTCTGACTGAAGACCTGGAAGGTTTAAATCATACTAATATTAATTTGATGACTACGATAAGCTTAAATTCTACATAACCAACTAAAAAAATTCAGTGTACAGCCTCTCAGATGAGAATGCTTTCTATTTATGTCTTAAAGAAATGATAAAATTTATGTTTCTTTCCTGCTATTAGCAAATACAACTGAAACGGATGCAAAAATGATTATTAAACACACACAAACACAACATATGTGAAGGCAGAAGGAAGAAATAAAGCGTGGGGTGAAGACTTCGACTGTCTCTCTCACTCCAGTCAAGTTCAATCATTTCAAGTCTTTATTGATTTCACGTATTAGTTTCATTCAAGTCGTCAATAAAATGCTGTCTGTGGCAGCTCTCTTGAGGGGAAAACTGTCACTCTCCACACATGCACACACACACCTACATTCACAGATGAAGCTGCCTGCATACATCTTTTTAGCATTGAGTGGGTGGGCTGACACACACAAAGGCAATCGCATCTTGCGTATGAACGCCAGCCTCGTGGGTGTTCTCCTTTCCTCCCCCCACTTCTCTTAACCTTGTTGCAAACAATACTTAAAAGCCTTTTTCTGTTATATAATCTCTGAGTCACACATACACGCTCTCTTTCTCTCACCTCTGGCCTCAATTTCCTGTATACACATGTCGACCACCATGGGCCTCTTGGTGTTGTGGGCTTTGACCAGGGTTGTCAGGTCACAGCTGTACACCTTCTTGACGTGCCGAAGGTCCGGCTGGCAGTCGTTGGGTACGACTTTGGAGCACTGCTTATGGACGTTCAACCCACAATCTGACAGAGAAAATTTTGTTTTACGTCACTTTATGTCCATTTTTAGACATCTCTGTTTTATTTTTTTTTTTAATTTTACTTGTGATCATCCTTAAGAGTCATTGCGAGACTGCATGGTGAAAGTTGCTCTAAAATGTAGGCGTTGCAGAGGCCCAGTTCAATCACCCACACACGCAGTAGTGATCACACTGACAGCTTGTTCTTTGGCACCCAAACCAGTCTTTTAACATTTTAAAATCCATGAAACAGCGCAGATGAGTCAACAACAGTGAAAGTGATTAACTTTAGCCTGCTCTTCCACTTTTGAGTCATGCTTTAAGACAGAAAGTACGAGTGAAAGAAGCGGAAACTGAATCATGATTGGTAGAGGAAAATTACTTTATGGCAAGAAGGAATGCTTGTTTGTTTGTTTGTGACTTACCTGCACATTTCACTCCCTGAGCAATGAGACCCCACATGAAGTTGGCACAGTACTCACACCAGTGGGGACCCCTGAATGTATGAACCTGGTTAAATAGGCATAAAAAAAGACAAACTGATGTGTTTAAATGTTATATTTGCTACAATAATTATTAAACAGCAGCAGATTGGGTCAGAGAAAAAAAAAGTGAAACACATCAGTCAAAATAGCCAATAATTGTATATTTGAGAGAAAAAGGTGGGAAAATTATTCATATGATCCAGACTGGGTCAAGTAATACCTGAATACCAGCAGTAACCTTTATTAGAGACTGACAAAAGACTGATGGAGACACAATAGGAGTGCTGAAAGGGTGCTCAGAGACAAATTATAGTGAGAGCAGAGTTTTAATCTGCTCATTTATTGCGCAAATTGGCTCTGTATAATGAAATGCTAATAACCTCCATCACATTGCAGTACTCTTTGTGTTTCTGTGTGTGTGTCTGTCCACATTTCTCTTGAGGTCAGGATACTGTGGCTCTGTTGTGCCCCTCACTAATAATACACAAAATCATTATACAGGAATGTAAAAGTAAACAAAGGCTGAAAACATGAAGAATGTGTGTGTGTGTGTGTGTGTGTGTGTGTGTGTGTGTGTGTGTGTGCGCGCGCGTGTGTGTTTCTTAACACTGAGCTTTCTGAGGTGAATTTGAATAAGTCCCCACGAGCTGAATCAGCGATCCTGGCGGCACACTCACACACATAAATAGGATTGGGGGAGCAAAAGAGCGTCTCACCTTGAAGTTGTGGACCTTCTCATACTTGGGCGCCAAGTCGCTCTCCCTCAGGGTGGCCCGCCGCACCAGTGATGTGAGCTGTGAAAGGGCAAAAGATCGGATTGGATGCCAGAAAGTGGAAGCAGGGGAGGTGGGCTTGGAGGGGGCTGTTGCCCGGTTGGCTCCAGCACCGGGGTCCGAGGAGCCCGCGGAGAGTGGCAAGGAGGGAATTGAACCAGCGCTGGCATTCAAGGCGAGCGCAGCAGTAAACAAAGAGCCCTTCTGACTTATTTCCTTCTCGCCTCGCCTGCGTGACTTCTTTTTACCCCTCTTAACAACATACGACTCTTGGCTCGGCATTGTGGGATCAACAGAGAAAAGGAAAAAAATAATATAAAAGAAAACAAAGTCCAAATCCCACTGATTAAAACAATAAGCCAAACAGCCTGCCAAAAAATGCAATTATTCTTAAAGGTTGCTTTAAAAATAAAAAATAAAACCATAAATAATATAAGAAAAAAATCCCAGAATAATTAATAAAGTAAAAAAAATAGCAAAACAACTACCCTCAAATCATCTCACAGCTCCATCTGACAACAACAACCCAAACCGAGGAGCCAGCATGGGACCAATCCTGCTGTCTTAGAACCACAAAGATCAACCAATCAGATTAGCGCTGCATACTGATGAGGTTAAATGGTGCGATTCCAGTTCATTAAAAAAAACAAAACAAACAAACAAACAAATAAACAGAAAAAGCCAGCCAGGCAACAAGAAATCTGTCCTGAAAACTTCAGTGAATAAAACTCAGTAAATCTCCACTCCTTGGAAGGTGTTTGTGAAATCCTGATGCGACAGAATTCCTGTGTCTCGCTCCCGTGTAGGTGAGCGCATCAACCCACATGGCTCTGTATATGTGTGTGTGTGTGTGTGTGTGTGTGTGTGTGTCTTAATCCGCTTTCCCCATCCTCTACACCAGGCAGAAACAGCGCTTGGGAGGGAGGGAGGCGGAGAGAGCCAGAAGAGGAGGAGGAGGAGGAAGGTGGGGGGAGTAAGCTGAGCTACGGTGCAGCAATGGATGAATTTAACAGGTCACAATGAGAGGGGAAGGAGCCAATCAGGATGCTGCATTTTCTTGTTGTTCGTCACCAATTCTGCCACCTCGATTGTCCCGGGAGAGACAGCGAAAAGGAGGGAGAATGAGCTGAGAAACAATATGTTGTTTCATTCATTCCTTCACACTTTTTCTTCCTCTTTGTTTCCCCTCCATTTTCCTTTGTCATTCCACCTGCAGCAGCTTGCTGCTTTTCCTCTAAAGCTTCCAGTATTTATGACAACTAGGAGCTGCTGTATCTGCCTTATACACCCGGCGGTAACAGATAAACACAAACCTCGTGTCCTCGTGTTGCTCTTGGGTTGCATCCATTGTCTCATGCCACATAAGGAACATTATGTAAGAGCAGTTTAGTCTGGACTAAAGTGCACTTTGGAAGACGTCCCCATTAAGTACTGCCTCTGGGAGGGGGGATGTTTTCTCTTTTTTGACTTGTTTTTGGGCAAAGAATATGTAAGATTTACAAGCTGTGTGTTTTCTATGGTCCCACTGATAGATATAACCAAAGAAACGTGTGGATTTTTTCATCACAAATCCAATTAAAACAAGCTGCCACACATCCAACTTCATTAATCCTCGGCTTATACACACAACGCAGTGAATATGTATGACTGATCATGGATATTTAATGACTGTTGTCACTGTGCTAAATGCGGCGGGGTGCAGGTTGGCTCACAAAAGAGCACCTTGATCACAGTGAGATGCAAAAAGGGCTAAAAAAAAAAAAAAGAAAAAAAGAAAAAAGAAAAAGAAAAAAAAAGACAGAAAATGAAGAAGCATAACAACTGTAGATAAAATCTGCAGAGCTAAAAATCACCAGATATCACTGAGTTTTTCTATCATTTTCTCAGGTAGACCAAAAAGTACAATCTTATTTTTCCACCACATTTCACCTCACTGTCCAGTGATTTCAGTCTGATAACAAGGCTTTAACAATTAATGTTTAAAAACGCATGTCTGAATTGCCCTCAAAGGCACAGTAAAACGGAGTTTAACCCCCGTAACTAACGGTGATCAGCTGCATGAACATGTGAAATATGAATTTCCTTCCCGTGTTTGTTGTCCCCACAGAGAGCTGCCTCTGGTCTCAATGTCACTGGCATACTGCTTTGTCTGCAAATCCACCCAATTATGAAGGCACACACGTACACAGGACCACCCCCATCACACACACACACACACACACACACACACACACACACACACACACACACACACACACACACACACACACACACACACACACACACACACACACACACACACACACACAGTGATGTATGAGGTGCAGTGCAGGTGGTCATGCACTGCAGGTCACATAAGGCCTCATGAGGCAGAGCAGTGGTTTAGCAGATAAACATACTGCACTGTGGGTGTTAGTGTGTGTGTGTGTGTGTGGAAACTGGACTATATTATTGTGTGTATGTGTGTTTGTGTGTGTATGCAGGGGTCTTGGGGGTTTTGTAGTATAAGCGTGAATGCAACTGCATGTACTCATCAGCACAAACTCACAGTTGCAGAACTGAAATTTGCATTAGAAGTTGCTCAGTCATTAGCATCCAAGAAACCTTGCATCTTCCTATTTAAAAAAAAAAAGAAAAAGGAAAAAACTCCACCTACAGGAAAAAAGTTTCCCCTCAGTCCCTGCTTTAACACTCTAATTACTTCACATCTGAATGAAAATTAATGAGCCGACAACAAACTTGATTCCTGTATACTTAGTAGCTTTTGGGAGATAGCAGGTTTCTGCAGGCAAACCGCTGTTATGTAATTTTACTGCAGAGCCCTTGGCTGGAGGCCATCTCTCCTCTGCATCCATCCTCCGCCTCCTCCTTCTTTTTCTTCACCTTCTTTCTCCATGTTCCTCAACTCTCATCCTTCTATCCTGCTGCTGCATTTACACCAACTTTCCTCTGCTCATTTGAATTCTCTACATGGTCTCTTAACATTTAAAGACCTAATCTTTTTAGATACATGTGTTTATCATTCCTTTACACTTTTTTACTACATTATGGAGATACTGTGGTGGTATATATGCTCACATTAGATATTATGAATGTTATAACCTCTATGAACTGAACTTTCACTTGTTAAACTGAAACAGAAATGTAGAAATTTTTATTACCATGTTGTATACACTGTTACCAGAAATGATTAAATAGCTAGGAAAAACGCCCTATCGGTGGTGTGCTGCACTTTTTCAAAGTCTTGAACAAAATTCTGTTGCAGATACAAATTTTGGCGACCATTATGTTGCATTCAGGTGACGTACGCTGAACATGCTACTTTAAACGGACACAAATGGATAACGTAACACTGCACAGCCAAAGAATTGGGATTTACAACTTTTTTTTAAACACATATCGATGTTAATAATCGCAATCTGTGTGACGATTATCCATCAAAGTTCACATTGGCTGAACCTGATAAAGAGGTGATGGGATTCATATAGACATGTATACACACGTAAGCTACAATCATTATAAAAAGACTGAGTAGTGCCAACTTTTACCTTGAAAATTCTTAAACATTTTGAACTTCAGTAACTTTTTCTCCTTTTAGAGTTGGTGAAACTGATTATTTTTGATTAGCTTAAAACTAGTTTCTGGGTTAACTATGCCTCTTAGAAAAGGTAAACTTTTACAGAATATTTCTCCACTAGACGCTTCTAAGGACCTTTGAAAGAAGGCAACATTTTACCTCTCATCTGAAAAGGTCTTTATCAACAGGAAAAAGCTGTACAACTTATTAAAATACATTTACACATCCAAAATTTATGCCTTCCTTGACATTTTCCAAAGCTGTCAGGCAGGTCGGACTGAAGTCTTTTCCAGGGCCGAATTTGGCCACTGTGCCTTATGTTTGACATCCATGTACTAGAGGATTGTTGCATTGCTTGGACCAGCCTAAAGTAACAGATTTACATTAATGCAGCGCTTTAGTGTAATTAACAGTAATTAATTAAGTCGTATTATCTGAAACCCAGGTCTGTGATACTTTTCAAAAGTCTTAATTCAGTATTTAGAGGTAAGTGAAACAAAATTCTGTCACAAATATAAATTTTGGTGAATAAATGATAATCACTGCATTTATGACCATGTTTGTGAAAAGTTTAGTTCAGATTGGACGACCCGTTAACAAGGAGATAGGGTACATACAGTCATGTATACATTATGCATTATTTCTCCTTTTTTTTTCCAACTTTTAGTTATCCCACATGTCTGGGCTTCACAGTGTGGACTCCAATGTCCTCATCCTTTGCCACTCCTCTGATTAAAAAGAAAAAAACTAGGACTCATCTCAGTGACTGTAAACTTCAGCCAACATTTCTTATTCAATCCCCCCGCCAAGGCCTTCAGGTCAGTTGCCAGGAACACATGTTTTTAAGAAGCATCTTCCAGAGTGTCTACACAGTTTCCTTCTTAAAAACCCACATTTCCACATTTCTTGTAGGAAGTGATAAGCCTGGAAAATATTGACTTGTATTTGTTGTGATTACAGACTAAGGTTTATCATTCTTATTATTCACCCTCTAAAGCTCTAAAGTATAGATCCTCTGAATGATCTATTCAAAGGTTTTGGACAAGTCTGAACAATAATTATGAAGTCAAACTCAGTGCATCTTACAGCAGATAAATGACATCACCCTCGGCCGCTCATAGGATATACGATATCTAGATCACTGATTGTCCTCACCCTTTCCTCTGTGTTGTGGTCATCTTTGGCTGGAGTCGGTCCGTCGGGTTCCTCCTGGCTGTGAGGCAGGTGTTTTTTCAGGGTGGGCTCCTGGTTCAGAGTGGTGTAGCCCACATGCTCATAGATAGGGTTTATGGTCATCTTAGCGATGTACTCTGCTGCCTGAGAAGATAATTAAATCCCTGTAAATTCAATCTGGGAACCTGTTGCCTTGTCTTTCTATCTCTGGAGGCAACAGACAATTTTTTGGCTTCCAGGGAATAAAGTCTTGCCTCTCACCTATAGATTTGGCCCCATTTTTAGATTTATAGACTTCCTCGAACTTATGTTTAGGTAGTTTATGGCAAGTTCAGTGTTTCTGTGTCCCCTAAAACCTTACATTTTTACAGTTAATTTTTCTTTAGCTGGCCCACAACTATAACTAATAATGTTCTTCATTATCCAGCAATGTTTTGTATCCTGAGACACTTTTTTATAGTTGAAATAAGCAAATAATACATAATGGGACTTCTGTCTTCTGAAAGAGATTTGAATTCTGTTCATCTGGAGGTAGAATTCCTTCATGCTGACTGCAGGTTTCCTCAACCTTATAAAAAGTACATTTGCACAATGACGGAAACTAGCGCCGCTAACTAACAATGGGCCGTCAGATCAGTTTCATGATCGTTGATATGCAAATTTTCATGATCACTGATCAATGACCATGAGTATCATTCACAGAGAGTTGGGGAATGGCTGCAATCACAGCATTTTAAGATGATGAAAGATATACTTTTAGCCCCCCTCCTCGATTCGGAGATGACCTTTACCTTTTCACGGAAACGGCCTCCTTGACTCCCCGCTCAAACCAACGTTTCTCCCTGGTCCAGGATGTGTACAACTTCATCACTGAAAGACTGGCCACTGGTCTCTAGTTGGAAACAGACTGCAGACTCGCGGCCTAATGAGACAGCTTTTCTGGACTGTACCATCTGCTTAGCTAGAGGTTGTTTGATTTAACTGTCAATGTGATGGTCATTACAATCTGCATATCAATGTATCAATGATCATAAAACTGACCTGACGGCCCATTGTTAGTCAGTGTTTACTAGTTGCTAATTTGGGTCATTATGCAAATATACCGTTTATAAGGTTGGGTTGGTCAAGGTTGTTCAGTTGAGACTGAATACGACAGTTGAATGAATATTGACATGTTTCTCCCACTCACAATACATCCAGATGCACAGAATCAGCTTTCTGGGATTTCTTTACCAGGATGATTGAGCATGCATCAAGGCATTTCAATTTTCCTTCTGTGTTTGTGACGTTTTAAGGAATTTAAGTGTTTACGTGATCATGAAAGTGAATAAATGTGTTTCAAACTGACTGATTTACACCTGTTAAAGACAGTAAAACTTTCTTGAGAAATGTTGCCATTCTGACAAATACCCATCCATAATTCATACTGAGGCATCACAGGCTTTTGTGTCTCTCTGCTGAACAGTACTGCTATAAATAAGGAAAGAAGGAGGAAGGACAGATCAATGCAAAAATGCACCTTTGTCTCGATGTAGAGTGTGATGAGGCCATCCGTGACGAGGTCATGGATGGACTCAAACCTCTTCTCCCCAACAAAGTGTTTCCCGTCATGGTAGAGACGGAAGTTTCTCGTCTGGTTCCCAAACCTGCAGAGAAAAGAAATTAGCAAATTCTGTCCTTCTGTATTTTGAAAGTCAAGATTTATGTTAAATCTTTTCCTTTAATTTTCTTTTTCAATGAATGCATCCTCAGGGTCTGACTCAAACCTTGACAAATTTTGATAATAGAGGGCCTATAAGATAGCAATAACATTGTATCTGCCAGTCTTTGTAAGTCAAGGGTCAAAAACTGAGGTTATCTGCAAAACATGTTGTCACTCTCTCCAATTTAAAATCCTGTAGCTTTGCTTTCTGCTAAAACAGAGCCAGAAAAGAGTGGCACAAACTCTAATCGACACACAGACTTTGAACTGGGCCACCACACTTGTGCTGTTATTTCTTCCTCAGCAGATCACAATGAGATTAAAGCAGCACTGTTAAATCATTAACCCAAAATCCAACCTTTCCTTTTTCTACCACCCAGACTGGGACTCAAGTTTATGAAATGGTATTTATGGAAGGTAATTATAACCACAGGGGTAAGGAGGGACAGTAAATGACTGAGAACAGTTGCTCAGGTGGAAAAAAAATGACACGGCTATGAATAGACCGAACTGACCCAAAACTAAATTCAAATTAAGCCATGCACCCATTTAAAAGTGTGACACCTACTCTGAGAAAATGATAGCTCACAGTCAAGTAAAACCAACAGTGAAGTGTGGGCAGCGGGGTAAACTGACAGAAAACAAGAAACAAGGCTTACTGTTAACAGGCTTACTCTCACTCTTTCACAAGCCTTGCTGTGAGGAAACATGTGCATGTAAAGTTGAGCTCCTCTGAGCTGTTTAAAGGTTGACTGCAGAGATAAACCCTCACACCTTACAGCACCTGAACACAATTAGACAAGCTTTAAAAAGCAGCATGCACTGTCACACAAATGTGTGCTTGTACAGACAGAGAGGTGTAGCCTTGGTAGTCTTCAAGTTAATATCATATTCTGTGGCTGTATTTCTTCTCGCTCTGGCACTGGATACTGTATCAATATAGTTGATACTATGCTTTGAGATGGGAATAGGGGATATCTGTTGTGATTTGTTCAGTTCTGAGCCATATTCGGCTAAAGACCAGACAGACAATGAGGCAGATAAGGGGGAAAGGCCTTGAAAACACTGTCACAACATATATATCAAAATGTAAATATTTGATCATAATACTCTACTTCTATCGTTGATATTTTATAGCTATAAATATTGTGTATGGCTACCCAAGAACTGCAGATGGCTAATAGCTAGTAGCCTAACTTTGTATAAACATAGAGCTAAGGCAGTCAAATGATGGAAGTTTTGAGGTTACAGCTTTTACTTTCAGTAAATTTGATCATGTAGAGATTCTGGTTGGTACTAGAGCTATGCTTTATGTATTGCACTGCAATTGTGTCCCTTTGCCAACAGAGAGGGGTTTTTTTTCAAGCAATGCAACTGTGCTCACATGCAGTCCATAAAATTAAACCATGAACCATAAAATATCTCCTTTATGGTTCATTTTATACTCCATCCATCCATTCTCTTCTATTATCCAATTCAGGGCCAGCATTTCTTGAATGGTGGGAGGAAGCTGGGATTCCCTCCCATATCGTGAGAATATTTTTTTTTAATTTTTAAATGCAAAACATTCCTTTTGGGTGTATACAGAAATGTGCTTAAACTTTTGTGCTTTCAATTACAGGCTATTGTGACCCCTTCAGCTGTACAGTCAACTGTCAATCAGACAATTCCCTGGTATTGTAAAACCGGGCCTGAGATGTGAGGAGCTGATCTGGTTGAGACACTAAGGGATGCTTATATGGTAGCCATGCCTTAAAGCCACTTTCTGATGTGGTGTTTTGTACCCTAAGCAGGATCATATTTTTCAGCATGACCATCATGTTAAATTAAAGAAGGCATGAAACCCATCACGGAGCCCATAAACTATCAGGAAGTTGATTACTGACATCACAGATCAAGAGAGAAGTAGGGTTGTTTTCTCATGGACTATATCCTGCTGATCATCAAAGAAACTGCAGGTTTAAAGCACCTTCACATTAGTTTAAACTCGTGCTGTCAAATTTAACGCGTTAACGCAAATTAATCCGCCATCACAGTCAATGCGATTAAAAATTTTAACGCAATTAACGCATCTGGAGTGCAGAATGACTCAAAATCCCTGAAATGTTTCTGTCAATGCATTTCGGGCAGTTTGTCAAAGTAGAGTTACCTTCGCACATGCACAAATGGGCAGTTGATCTGGTAGTGACGGGCAGCTGGACCAATCAACTCAATATGGAAGATGATAAATGCACATTGGCCCTCTCGATGGGAAATTTGAGTATTAAAAAAATAACAAGACGCAAGAGTCGACTGACATAAATTATTATGCACGTTGTGCAAGAAGGAATTTTCTTTTCACCGAAGCACTTCCAGTTTAAAATATCACATTGACATGAAGCATACGTTAGTCTGGGATGCTGCTAGCACTTTGGCTAACGCGTCACCCAGCTTGCGACAAACCACTCACGAAGCATCGGGGACTCAGTAAGTCTACCTCGGAAATGTTGACTGACACAGTTGCCAAGTGGATTGCAACAAACTGCAGACCTATTAATATCGTTGAGAACACGCACTTTACATAGCTTTGGTTTTTTGTTAACATGAATGTTTAAGATGTTCAATAAACATGTTAAGTGCGTATATTTTCCCTTTTTTCTCGAGTCTGTTTGCTCATGCAAAATGAAATGCAATTATGTTAAATATCATTCATTTTTATTCAATCATGATTAAACAAAATTAATCCACAGTAACCCTATGATGAATCAGATTAAACATTTTAATTGTTTGACAGCACTAATATATATTATATATTAGTGTATGCTGAAGAAAACTATTCAAATTCTCTTTGAATTTAAGCATACATTCTTTGTGTTTATTCAGCACTTACTTCATTATATTGCATAAATGTCAGTTACAAGCTTAAATATAAAGTTGAAAAAATGTAATTGCAACCAGGCTATTGATCAAGTAATTGCGATTAATTACAGAAAATTGAGCGATTAATTAGTTAATTTTTTTTGTAATCTATTGAGAGCACTAGTTTAAACCTTTCAGAACCAAAAGCTGCAGCCATGTTTCCTATACAGTCATTGTTTCTGTCAGATTTCTACTTTTAGCTGTTACCTTGCTATTCAATTCTATCCGGTTTTTAAGTCTGACGTCATTAGCTGTGTCTGGGCCCAAACTACGTTGCAGGTCCCTGAGTCAAACAATCACTGCGGCATCACTGAGAGTTGAAAAACTGTTTAAATTCTTTCATCTGTAATAAAATGATCAGTGTGGCTGCTCTACCAGGTGTAACAATTAAGTTTAACATCCAGGCATCCACAAAAATAGAATTTATGAAATTTAACGGAGTTAGACGTTAACCAGGGAGTTAGCTTGCTAGTTTCCATCTAAATATAAAATAGCATGTTCTGACTGAGAGAAAATTAAAACGTACCGCTCTGCTATCACTTCCAACATAAATGGAGACAGAAAACTAAACAGCAATGACTTTTGCAGGGTTACTGAAATTGGGCTAGCTGGTATGTGCTAGCTAATGATGTGCTACGTGATCGCTACCGACACACCTATGTTAGCATAATATAAACAGTGAAGCTGGAGGACGAACACTAACTTTTTTCCACTCGATAGAAGTTAATGTGAGGGTTCCCGATGGTTAGGGACAAATGCAATTGCTTGGCAGGATGTTGTAAAAGGACCAAACTTCAGTCAGGAGAACAAGTGAGATAATCCATCCACAATGAGAGGTTAGTCACTAATATACTGCTGCATTGCCTGGGCTGTAGTTACATCGTAAGGTTTTAAAAACTGAGCTTTAAAATGAATAGCAGTAATAAAAACCGAAAGAGGCCGACAGTGATCACTGACTGTTTTTAGGGGCTTGTAGATTAAATAGAACAAGATGCAAAGGATTAAAACATGTTAAAAACACAACAGCCTTAATAAACGCTGAGTAGTTTGGGTCCGGAAGCAGGATTCATCACGTCATCACTTAAAGACCAAATTCAATGCAATTACTCCAGAATGCTCTTCTTGTTTTTTTGGAAAATTGTAGTGTTGCCACTAAGCTCACGTTTGTTCTCGCTGTCTCCTCAAACCAGTGTTGCCAACTTAGCGACTTTGTCGCTATATTTAGCGAGTTTTCAGACCCCCTAGCGACTTTTTTTCTTAAAAAAGTCGCTAAAAAGACGTGAAAGCGCCGTATCGCTTTTACTCTCAACAAGCAGCGGTGCTGTAACACAGTCAGTTCTTCTTTTACTCTTTTACTCTTATGCTGTTTTGTGGATCACAAGGTTTAAAACTACTTATAAACACAAACACACAAAGTAACTCCACCAGAGTGCCTATTTCGGATCACTTTTGCCGGTCCAAGCCCGGGTAAAGGAGCAGGGTTGGAATTGTGACATTAAAAAAACCAATAATTGCTAAAAAAAATTTAATTTGTAGTTCTAAATAAACTCTAAATGCATTTAGGACGTTTTTTACTCACTTTATGTCTCTTCCACAATGTTATTTCTCTCTCCAACAACATAGGTTACAATTATATTAGCATGACCAATTATGCAAATTAGGTGATGACGTCATTTAGCGACTTCTAGCGACTTTTAGGACAGCCAATAGCGATTTTCCTTACTGAGGAGTTGGCAACACTGCCTCAAACTAGCATACCTTAGAGCCAGTGTGTAAGTGCCCGGCTGCCTCTGACTCTCTCTGATGAGGTAGCTGCCCTCTGCCTGACTCAGTAACTGGTCAGCCTCTTCTCTTGAGATCATCCCATGGAACCTGGATGCAAAAATAGCAAAATGTAAGCTTATTTGATAAACTGAAGAATCTAATGAAGAAAATCCACATACCAATTGAAAAGAATCCTCATTGTTTGTAATGTAATGACACAAAGCGCTTAACACAATCTACTAATACAGAGAACGCCAACTTACTCTCTGCCATAGTATTTAGGTCGGTTTTCCACCTGTAGGGGAGAGAAATGGTGATTGTTAAATAAACAAAACGTTAAAATAATCTCACAATACAGAGTGTAAAATGCTTTAACATTACACAAGTTGTGTGCTCTTGCTCAAAGAGCATGTAACATTTTCAGCATTTGAATGTAAGCCTCACTTAACACTCAGCGTGTGTGTGTGTGTGTGTGAGTGAGAGTTCGTGAGTGTGTGGGCATCAAGAATATTGCATGAGTCAGATAAAAAGCTGAACATCGTGTTATTTTCAGCAAAACTGCTGTTGAGCCAATAAATCAGCAAGGGCCTAACAAACAATGGTGAATATTAAGTTAAATGCTCTGTGTGTGTGTGTGGGAAAAAGAAACTCAAACACCATAAGATGCAGATAAGGAGCAATCAGGGAACGGAAATCGAGCTCTTGTACATGGAGTCATGATGGAAACAAGCTTTTATTTTTAGAAGAAATTGGAAAACTGGAGCACAAACTAAATGCCTACTGACTCTAATGCAAAAGTGGCCAAGCTGGTAAAATCCCGAGGGGGAGGGGCAGAATTAGTCTAGCTGTTGAGGAGAGAGGAGACATGCGATCTCTGATGTCTGCCATGCACGTGCACCTATGGACAGCGTCCAAATCTGCTCTGAGGCCTGTCAGTAAACCATGCATGCAATGGACATACTGTTGAGTGCAAGCTTGGGGGGAAAAGAAACAAAAAGAAGCTTATCTTCAGTCTTTTCAAAGTTTTTGAATGAAATGATGAAATAAAAGGACACAGAGTGAAATGGAAAGATTTTTTTCACAATGTGTCAGACAGAGCGTGGAAGCAAACACATGAAATTTTAAAAAAAGTGGATCTGAATATATGTCGGTACCAGCATTTACAGAGAACAATAAAAAAAAGCTAAATAAAGATACTGCATAGTTTGTCCACCAGAGGGCACTCTACAACTTACTGACATTTTTGGAACACCACAAACACAAAAACTAGCTGATGTGAACAGAGTCAGGCAAAAATAAATAAAAAATAAATAACAAATGTTAGGGAAATATGTTTGTTGTGTGTGCCTGAAAGGAAACTTTAAAAAAAAAAATTCAGCCAAAATATCAGACTTTTCACTAAATATTGGTGTCGGTGTCAGTATCAGTCTTAAAAACCATTTATTGGTCGGCTCTACTTCGAGCTGGGCTAAGGCTCCCCTCTGTTAAAACTCTTCATGCAAATCTCACCAGAACATTTTGAGTAATTCTGCTAATAGGCAAACTGAACCAAGGTAGTAATGATGTCACTAACTGTAGCTAAAGGTATGTATTTGCAAATTGTATGTAGACCACTCTGTGAGCAAAGGTTCAGGCTTCAGACTTTGCTATACACTTTTCTCTTGGATATCTGTGTGGTATCACTAAAAAGAGGATAGGACTAATATGGTCAGCACAGGCACACATATTTGCCTGTGAGCACAGAAGTCACACCCACCAACCTTCTGTTTAAAAGGGGCAACCAATCAGAACAAAGCTGGCCCAAAGGGAGAAGGAAGGGTCCTAAAACAGCTCATTTCAGAAAAATGTTAATTGAGGGTCACCAAGGCCCAATTTAAGATTCCAACAATAAAAATATGGAGATGGAAATTACCACAATAGATAACCTTTAAGAAAGAAAAGCTTAAATATTACAGCAGAATTATACTTTATGGTCACAATATGACATTTCTCTTCACAATTTATGTGGTCAAATCACCTTATAATATTTTTAATTTATGGCAAAAATAATTACCTTCCTCACACTCAGAATATGAGTGTAGGGGACTGACAATACAATAATACAAGAGCAAAAAACCAAGAGTAACTATGTTTCATGGAAAAGAAGTGATAAAAGATCAGCAAGACCAAACATCATCGTCATCATCATCTGAAATAACTGCTAACTCAACCCTTCAGTTAATATCAAGAGGAAACCAGCTTTAACATGAAATCAATACTGAATGTTAAAAATATCAGTTATTGCACAGATGAGTACATTTTAAACTATTATGTGAACCAACTTTCTAGAAAGTCTGAATTCGCTGAACCATGCCAGAAAATTTTAAACCGTGATCACAGATTTATTGAAAATCTTTGAACTGTTCAGCCTATCCACATATTACATTTCTGATACTATATTTCAGAAACATGTGACTAGTAAATGTTTGTGATTATTATATGACCTTTTTCCTCCAGAGAGGAGCAAAGTCAAATCAATAAACCCACAAATTTTTTCAACACCAAGTCACTTGAATGCACTGCAGGCTGTGTTTGTTTTTTTAATGTTGTGTAATTTGATTGTTTGATTGCACTACTTTAAAAAATGTTATTGCCATAGCAGTAACACAGCGTAACCTCCGGTCCTCCAGCTAAAGGACACACACACTCTCGTCTCCTTTGCACCACTCTTATGCGCCACAAATTGTACCAAAAGTACCAGCAGAAGATAAGTGCTTATTGGTGCATCATTAAATCACTCCCAGGAGACAAAGTGGGGCTGCTGGTGGCGGGGGGGTTCTGCTTGCTGCCAGTCTGCTTGCTTCAACTAGGTCAGCAGTGACTACCAAACCAAGGCCAGGGCATCAAAGACAACAGCTGCTCATTTTGCATACACACACACACACAAACAGCCTACCATCCTCCCATCATACCCTAAGATGACTGTCTTTACACACAAAAACCAGATGTACAACCCCCCAATCCATCTTTATTAATCCCCCTTGGATTTCTCCAAGCCATACTGAGCAGATGTGCTGCTGCGTGGCATTTAGTGGACATCAGCATCATGCCAAACCACCTGCGTGCCCTGGGCTAGGACAAAACCTCTTCTCAATAAACTACTCCACCACTAACTAAGACATAAACACTTCAGTTTGCTGTAATAATTAAATAAAGCTGTTACAAGTGAATTCGTTTGTGGGAATAACTGGATATTTCCTTACTACTTTAACAAATGAAGCACCAAGCCTGCATTTTCAGAGGATGAGGATCAGCTGGAACATGACGCTAAGAGGTTTTTTCACGTCCTTTGTGTAGCTCTGGATTAGTGTAGCGTGTGACCTTTAGCACAACATCATTTCTGATCTCTCCCATCTATCCTGTTATGCCTGTTCCTCTGCTAACGAAGCAGAACAGCTTTGAGTACAGCAGGGACAGAGTGTGAAAAATCCTGTTAGATTGCCTTAATAATACCAAAGCTAAACATAATAAGGGCATGATATAGTGCCGGCTAACATCTTTAGATTAAAGACAGCTTGACAAATGTCGCCCCTGAAAACAACGGAGAGGTGAAGTGCGGCAGAAAAAACAATCAGCCTTGGTACAAGCCGAGTCAGCAGTCTCATCGAGGAGACAAACATGCTTACTCCAGACTTGATCTACACCAATAAGGTTTCTGTTGTTGGTTATTATCACACTCAACTGTCATGAAAAACCAAGAACAGAAACTATGCTGATGCTAGAGATTCAGGGTAAAGGGGTCTCAAACTTATAGCTGAAGTCCTTTGCACGATTTCAGTAGATTTCACTTGAAAAATCCATTATGGCACATGCCCATACTCTCTAAAACTTTTAACAGAACAGAGGATTCTTACCAAATCATGGAAAGAAGCAGTTTTCTGAAGTAAGAGCAAGTACAACAAGTACACATGTAGACTTCATCACCCGCTTCACATGCTATATACATGCAGAACCACTAGATGTCGCGTTGGAGCTCAGCTGCTTCCAGTGGACTGCAGCCCAGCTCATTGCTAAATTCCCCCCCAGGTGTCCTAAGAGCCAAAGGCTGGGCCCATAATTAAGTCCATGTAGTATGTCATTTATCGGAAGCCTGTTTTAGTTAAGTGCTATCCCATCAGCTGCATGAAGAACACCACTACAACTAGAGCAACCTATATCCAACACTCACATTGTAGCATACACTGACTTTGACTAGATTGACTAGATTTTCTGCTGCTATATTAACATTCAAAATCTCACTTGCATAAACTTTAACTTTTAAAGAAGCAAAGGTTTATCCAGATAAAGGGATTGAGAAACATCACCACAAAATACTGCAAGTGAAAAATGCAATAAAATTGACAACTTTGGTCCAAGTGTGACAGTCTTGTTGAGCTGACCGTGGAAAACATGTTAGAGAAGAGAAACTATTTTTGCATTTGAAGACTAGTTCAATGAGGATAAGAACTTGAGCAAAGCCTCGTGTCTATCTAGTAGATCTATTAATGTTTTTTCACTGCAACATCACACAGATAAAAAGCGGATTTCAAAATATGAGACGTGCTAGAATGTGCTGGCTGATAATTAGGACATGTGCTCTCACCTCAGAGGTGCAGGTGACTCTGCGTGGGTGAGGTGCCTCCTGCTGGAGCTGATACACTGTGACAGAAAACAGGCCATGTTATAAAATCATGAAACAATCATTGAAAACAAAGAGGACAAAATATTTAGGAATGTTTGAAAAAAACAAAAAACAAAAGGTATATTGATACTTACAGTAGGATTTCCACACTGGTGGCCTGTATTCATCATGATCTGAGGACACAGAAAGCTCTCATTTAATTCCTTTGAAGCAGCACCCCCATGTGGAGAAAACATGACAGTGACGCAACAGCTGTCTAAATTTTAATTTTAATCCATTAAACATACGACTGCATCAGAATGCGGATATATTGATCAATTCATCATCTCTTTGACATTAGACCAGCATAAAGAAAGGGGAAGCCTAACGTACAGACAAAAATAAAATGTTTTACAATCACATCAGGGAAGAGCATTACGATTTTAGGGCACTCACATGAATTTCAAAGCTAAGCCTTGAAACTGCTGAAGCAAACAAGCCAAACAAACACAGAAATCTACACTCCAACACTGACAGCATGACTGCTTTATTTTCTAGTCTGTATGCAATTACCTTGGGACATCAGATTGATGGATTAAGTCTTTTTCCACAGCAGAAACCACACAGAGCATAAATGGTGACTAAGTGGCTTAATGAATAAATCTACTCCGTGGAGCATAAAATGCTGTGAAAGATTCATTTATGCCGTGGTTGCTTTTAAATGAGCTGTGCAGTGTTTATCTTTGTTACACTCACACTAGCTTTTACTGTCAGCCCCCCTCCCTTCCTCAGGCCGACCCGTGTGAAATTAATTGTAAATGGATATCAACATTGTGGCAGCGTTCCCCTGTAGTTTTATTCGGTTGTAACAGACCATAAACAACACTGACAGTAGTATTAGCGAATGTGATTAAAACCGAAACACTTTTGGCCCCAGGCGCTGGTTTGGAGTCTGGGTGAACTCTTGAGGAGCTGCTGAGCATTTCTACTCAAAGACACCCATTGTGGCGCCTGTAAAATCCCAAGGTACACATTTAAATTCTGCACTTTACATCTATTGCATGTGTTGTTGCTGCAATGACCTCAATTCCCAACAGAAATGAGATTTAACACTTCCACTTGTACTGGGACAAAGTGAGTCTTGTTACATAAGCATGACAAAGGCGTCATCAGTCACTACGACATGCTGTTTGTTTGTTCCTTTAAGTGCCGTAAAGCAGCGGTCCCCAACCCCCGGGCCTCGGACCGGTACCGGTCCGTGAGTCGTTTGGTACCGGGCCGCGAGAGTTGAGGCTCAGGTGTGAAATGTATGGTTTTCAGGGTTTTTATCGGTTTTCAACGTTATTTTGTTATCGTTTTTATCGTTAACTCGGTTTTCCTGGGTCTTTTCACGTGTGTTATGAATAAATCTTCTTTTTTCGGTACCGCACTAGTTTTATTTTGTTGTATTCATCCGCGACACCTCATTGCCGGTCCGTGAAAATATTGTCGGGCATAAACCGGTCCGTGGCGCAAAAAAGGTTGGGGACCGCTGCCGTAAAGCATAAAACAGGTTTTTAGAGAAGAATCAGTCACGTAGTCGCAATGAATGATGTCTTGCTTTTTGATACTTCATTATACTGCAGTTTCTATTTGCTTTGTTTATATCTTATTCTGCTCTGAGTTTGGCATTTTGTGCGTATTCACAGCACTGAGCAAAAGTTTTGAGTTACTCCTCATCTTTTCATCTGGTTCTCCAGGATTTCTGAAGCTTTTTCAAAGTTTTCCTTTGGACACTGGCTGCTTCTTCACTCATTTTCAGTCCTGTCCTTGTGTCTGGCTTGAGTTAGCCTATAAAAACATCCTCACATACACCAAGGCGAACAAAGAGATGCAGGAAGAAGAAAATCTTACGAACCTACACTTTCTACAAATAAATATTTTATAAGGTTATTTACAGTAGCAGAATGCCTATATGCATACATGTAAATGTAACTATACATTTACACACAAGCACAAAAACATACAGACAACTCAAAAGCAAGACAAACAAAATAAGCATAGTAATTTTCAACTGAGCTACTGGCCATTGTATACAAATCATTAAAGATACAGCTCATCTGACTCATGCTGTGAAATGTGAGATGTGATTTATAAATTGTCATTTTCACAGTGCTATCTAAATCTTGCTTTTGATGATTCCATAGTTAGTAATGCTTAACTTAGTTAGCTTTGTTTCAAAGCACTCAGAGAAAAGTAGTTTTCTCATTTGCTCAGCAAAACTGTCTTATATCAAAGAACTTCTGCAGTATAGCAGGTAATATTCCACATACTGCTTTGAACAGTCAATCAGATTTTATGTACAAAAAGAGTGGAAACAAACATATAAAAAATATAGTATGTGAAAATAATTAAGAAATCCTACACTGAACATCTGAAAAACTAAATTAAAATACTTAAAGTGGACCCCTATTTTGTGTCACATATATACAGTTACAGCTGCTACAGAGTTTAAATTATGAGGTCAGTATGTGCACAGTAATCCCTGTGAGCCAAAGACTCAGGCTTTGGACTGCTCTGAACACAGTGTTTGAGTTTTTCGGCTGATGTGTGATGTCAGCGAGAGGAGATACCTGCTGTTTTTGAACAAAGCCAATCAGCAGAAAGTGGAGAGTTTTAGATAGCTGTTCAGGGCCTGTGTGAAGGCAAATTATAAGATAAATAAAGCTTATTTTAAACAGTAGACCATGCAAAGCTACTTTAGTGAATCCAAGACCAGAAATATAAAACTGGAAATCAGCACAAAAGGTCCTCTTTAACCCAGGTCTCGAAAATATATTTTTGTCAGCATCTGGCAAATTCAGAAATGTATTCCGTCTTCTTTGCATGGGTAAAACTAACAGTCCGCTTCCTGTCCTTGTGTACAGAGGCCACTCTACAAGCCTTATCTATTCAACACTTGTCGTCTCGGTATCCTGTCTTCAAAATAACTCCAAATCCTCCCCGGGCAATCGTCTCACCCTCCATTTCTTGAGGCAACACAGGCTCAAAGATACACAAACTAACAAGAACCCAGACAAAACACACAGACTGTTCACACTCCCAGCATCTGCAACAACAAATGGGTACTTTTCCTTTTTCATTACACACGTATGAAACACTTGGCCCTTTGCTACACTCAGAAAATAAGGGTTACAGTAAATTGTCTCATATATTTACATTAAAAAAGCAAACTTTAAAATACAATGGGTTGCTAAAGATTAAAGGCTTATGACCTCTTAACAAAGTCACATTTCAAATACGGGGCTGTTAGCAGAGTGTGTGATGTCCTGAAAGGAACGAAAAATAAAATAAAATAAAGTGAAACCACTGATGGCTATGATATTATATATCATATCATTAAAATACTATCAATATGTAGAGCTAGCTACAACACTGAGAGCTTGGCTGTTTATTACAGCTAACAGGGGCACATCAGCAATAATGATAAAATATATATATATATATTGCAGTTATAAATATATATATAAAACCACTGAACAATGACTTTTACTTTTGAAGGAAATTTTACTTATAATGGGAATACATATCTACACTGATGCATTGCTATTTTGCTAAGTACAGGATCTGTATTAACAAACCATTGTTCTTACAGGTGCAGCAGGTGGCGACCCATTGCGCTTTTCTTCTTGTGTCCTGTCCTTTTATTATATCTTCTCCTATTTTCTCCCCCTTTCTTTTTTTTTTGCTGCCTGTCAGATTTGACATATTTATATTGCATATATTCTGTGAGTCATAATAAAAATGAATAAATAAAAAGAAAAAAAGAAAACGAGAAAGACGAACATGAGAAGCCTATAGAGAATTTACAGAGCTTGTCTTGGAAAAGCAAAATATATTTTGCACAACAATGCATTCAGATCATACTTTTGATTGCAAAAGCTGGTAGACAGTACAGCTTGTTAAAAAAAAGTAAACAAACAAACAAACAAAAAAACCATAATTAAAAACAAAGTGTCCTGGAGTCCATGAGAGACGCTATAAAGAATTATAACTACAAACTGAGCCACTTTTGGCTATGATATCATTAATATACTATCTATATTTAGAGCTAGCCTTCACATCTAGACTGTTTATTACCGGTACCAGGAGCACATCAGCAATAATGCAATACTAGTTTTCCTTATTTAAAGGATCTGGATTTTTCTTCATTAAATCATGTCTACTATTTGAAACTTCTGTGAATACGACGACTGGCCTCTTTTCATTTTTAAACAACAGTTTTAAACAATAGATTGGAAGTTAATCATAAACAAATTAACACACCACTCATAAATCCATAAGACATTCCGGTGACAATCGTGTACTGTGAGATGCTGCTTACCAAAGACATTTAGAGCCATCTTGATTCTAAGATAATAATGATGATGAACAATTAGGCAGCAGATCCAAATTTCCACCCTCTCAGTTTAAATCCTGAAAGAGAAGAGGACACAAGCGGAACAAGGTGAGAGAGTGCAGCCGCAGCTGGAGGTGAGCTACCAGGGTCAGAGTAAAACCAGCTGAGTAATCAGCCACAATAACTGATAACCACGATATATAAGAAAGCTAACGTTAGCGGATTCACTTTAGTTGGTAGGCTGTCCTGGAGGATAGGGCGGCGCTGGTGGACCCTTTTCTTTTAAAGTTACACTGTGAAGAAAAAGCATTTGCTTCGTAGTAAAATAAAAGTGCAACAAATACGGCTCCCAACAATGTGAGAACATGCGCTGGTTTTAGTAGCCTAAAGGTTAGCCAATAAGACGTGGTACTCACATCCCCATTCTACATTATAGACGCCATCTTGCTGGGTCACGTGATCAGTCTCACCCTCTCTCCCTCTCGCTTTCTCTCTCTCTGTGGCTCTCTCGCTCTCTCGTAACTATGGTAACAGACCTTGCTGATGCTGCTTCGTAGCAAAGAAAGACGTGAGGCTGAGGTTTTCTTTTCGCCTCGTAGAATTAGTATTTGCTTTTATCGGTTGTCGTGGAATGCGACAAGTGCAAAAGGTGAAAGAGAAAACCGACCACAAGAATGTCGGTGAGCTTGTTCAACCAGTTTATACAGCTTTCGTGAGCAGTACATATAGTACAAGTATAAAAACATTTGTTCTGCCCGTCAGTGTCGTGGCCGGTTAGCTCAGTTGGTTAGAGCGTGGTGCTAATAACGCCAAGGTCGCGGGTTCGATCCCCGTACGGGCCAGTTCAGTCTTTTTGTTTTTGTTTTTCGAAAAAACCCATTTGATTTTACAGTTTTTTTCTGAATGCTTAAACCCTAACTGTGATTCTTATAGCACAATTTCTAAAACTATTAATACTTATAGCAAAACCACTCACTGAGTTTGCAAAACTAAAAGCACAAACACTGCTTTGCACTCAGTTTGCCATTTTGTAACACACACTTTGCAAAACTGTAGGCACAATTCACTGCACAACACTCTTTTTGCAGAACTGTAAACACAACTCACTGCTTACACTCAATTACCAAATTTCCAACACACTCCTAGCAAAATTATACACATGTATGGCTATCATTAACACTATTTTGCCAACTGTCTGGCACACTTTCACATGTGAAAACTGTTTTAGATAATTAGTCCACTTTGCAATCAGCCTAAGCACTATAAACAGGTAAGCTGTCTATGTGGAGTACAATGGAAGGAGCAGCAAGAGTGAGAAGAGTGAAAATCAGAGGAGGCTGAGGGAGAGGACGTGGAGGTGAAGAAGTTGGAGGAAGAGGACGTGGAGGTGAAGAAGTTGGAGGAAGAGGACGTGGAGGAGCAAGAAGAGGACGAGGAGGGGAAAGAGGAAGGGTAAGAAGAGTAAGAAACAGAATAACTGATGACATCAGAGCTACAATAGTGGACCATGTCATCAACCATGGGATGACCCTGAGGGAAGCTGGCCAACGGGTTCAGCCTAAACTGAGCCGCTACACTGTGGCAGGCATCATTAGGACATTTCGAAATGAGAATCGGTAAGTACTTTGTAGCACTGCCATACTCTAATGAGAAACACAACAGTACCATACATGCAAAAATACTGAAATTGTTACTTTACAGAATTGCTAGACGTCCAGATGTTGGGGGCAGAGGAAGCATGTTCACTCCAGAGCAAGAGACCCATATAGTGAACATGGTGATTGCCAATAATGCAATAAGACTGCGCGAAATACAGCAGCGCATAATTGATAATGACACCATCTTTCAAAATATACACAGTGCAAGCATTTCTGCACTAAGTCGTGTACTTGCGCCACAGAATAAGAATGAAGCAAATTTACAGAGTTCCTTTCGAGAGAAACACAGAACGTGTAAAGCAACTGCGATATGACTATGTGCAGGTAAGCTAGTGTCATTGGTTCTGAATTTGGAAGTGCATACTGTAGTGCTGTGCATGGGCCTGATGTGTTGCATTTGTTTTGTCTTGTCCAGAGAGTGATGGAACTAGAAGCAGATGCAATGGGACATGAGCTACTTTTTGTGGATGAGGCCGGTTTTAACCTCAGTAAAACCAGGAGACGTGGCAGGAACATTATTGGACACCGTGCCATCATCAATGTCCCAGGACAACGTGGTGGTAACATAACCATGTGTGCAGCTATAAGCCAAAATGGTGTTGTTCACCATCATGCAACCATAGGCCCATACAACACTGCACACATTATTGCATTCCTGGACACCTTGCATGACATGCTCACTGTTCAGAGACCAGAGCAGACCCGATATGTCATCATATGGGACAATGTTAGTTTCCATAGGGCTGCTTTGGTCCGCAACTGGTTTACAGACCACCCATCCTTCATGGCACTCAACCTCCTCCATACTCTCCATTCTTAAATCCCATTGAGGAGTTCTTCTCTGCCTGGCGCTGGAAAGTGTACGACCGTCATCCTCATCAACAGGTAGCCCTTTTACAGGCAATGGAGGAGGCATGTGGAGATATTGACCAGGCATCATGTCAGGCCTGGATACGGCATTCAAGGAGATATTTTCCCCGGTGCCTTGGACTGGAGGATATGGCATGCGATGTGGACGAAATTTTGTGGCGGACCCAGAAAGACGCGACATGATGTAGGCTGATTGTCTTTTTTTTTTTTTTTTTGTGAAATTCCTATTTTGTGTTCTGACTTTGTCTTGGTTTTGATGAGTGTGAATAAACACCAATACTTGAAGTTTGGATCCTTGTATGTTTACATGACACTATGACAAAAGTGTGACCTCAAATTGACATCTGTACTCAGAGAATGCAAAAGCCAGATGTGTTTTGTATTCATACCATCAGTGTGCAGTTGGCGCATTGTGTGCTTAGTAGATGATGGCTTGTGTGTACTGTTTGATACGAAAACACCATTTTTACGAAGGTGTGAAGAGTTAATCTAGCTGTGTTCGCTTTTGCAAGAGAACTACAATGTTTTGATAATTGGGTGACAGGTTTTCTTATTTGTGTGTAGAGTTTTGCAAAAATAGCCAATAGTTACAAAAAATGTGCTTAAGCAATCAGAAAAAACTGTAATTATAACAAATAATTTTTTTCAACCTAATAAAAAAAGGACAAGGAACGTAAACCATCACTATTATGTGAAATGGTAGAAAAAACTCAAAAATTTCGACATTAAGTTGTAAAAAATTCTCAGATTAAAGTGAAAAATTGATACGAAGTTGTCCATTGTGCTGTAGTCCTTACTAGTAGTGGTGTAATTCTGTAATTTCCTCTTTTTATTAAAAATTTTGTACTTTGATCTTGAAGATTTTACCCTTTTCTCATAAATTTGCCACTTTAATGTGTGTGTGTTTTTTTCTTTCCCCCTCCTATTTATTTCCTACCTTCGTTGGCGCTAATATGCCGTTGTATAAACACAAAATACTTAATTACAAGGAATAATTATCTAAAAAAAAATATAATAATAAAGTAAATAAATAATAAGTAATATTAGTAACACTTTCAGGTAAACATCCAAACGTGTTAGCAGCAAAACATAAGAATAAAAATGTAATCACAAACATGCATGTATAAGGGCTACATTACTTTATCTTTATAATGCACTGTAATTTTGTATTATCATCAATATTGATACTAAATTCAAACGTTTTAATCTAAGCAACGTTTACTTTACTCCTATTATATCTATAAAATAGCCATTATTGTTCATAATTCTGATATAGTCTGCTTTCTGGGGCATTATACCTGAATAATTTGAATCTCTACTAAGTTAAATAGGCTGTAAAGTGCTCATTGTGAGAAACAAACCAATGGCCAACACCCTCCTCAGGCCGTGCGATGGCGCTGCTGAGCCGCCCAAGTTGCACTTTCTTTCCCTGACACCACCACCACCAGTGCCGGGGCGCACGGAGCGCTGGAGGCGGTGTGTGTTGCTCTTTATTGTTCCAGTAGAAAGCTCAGTGCGCGGCTTCCCACATTTGTCTGAATGGCTGCCGCGGACAAACCACGTCCCACCTGAGAGGGAGCGGTTCAGCTGCGAGCAAGAGGACCACCGCGTTCAAAACTTACAGCGTGGATTTTACCATCTGCGTTGGACATAAAAAGCTCTCACGGACGCACATTCAGTGGATCCTGGAGGAAGAGGGGGGGGTAAGGAAACCGTGCCATCCGGATTGTGAAGCGAGCTTAAACGCAGTGTTTCTCGTATTCCTCGCACAGTAGGTGCAGATTCAGACAGCTTTACTGCATTATGTAGACCAGTTTCTAGGAATAGGAGTCGTGGCTTTTTTTTAAAATGCAACAGCGCGTTAAGCGCGATGAGTCCGATATCTTAAGTCTAAGCTCGCTTCGATTGCAGCCACCAGTCTGTTCGTTTTCCTAATCGGCTGAGCTTTAGGAGGTCCAGCAGAGCTTCTGTTACTGTAAGCTTAAAGATAGACAAGGATATGCTCCTGTGATTACTGCTACATAAACTTCAAGATTATTATAGTTTTGACACTTTAATCTTGAATATTTTCCACTTTATTAGTAATTCCAGTATTTTGTATTAATAATGCCACACACACATGCACACACCAGCTCAGTCCCTGGACTGTGAGCAGGTTGCCTTGGCCTACTGACATCTTTGCCCTGGGCTAAAGGATTACTCTGCTAACCCACATTGTAGGGCTCTCTCTTTGCCAACTGTACTCTGTGCTGTTGTGTGTGTGCGCCTAACAAAGCTGCTCCTTGATCTTTGGTGTTCTCAGAGACACCCCCCCCCCCCCTTTCACAGTGTGCACCTTTGAGGTGTCACAATCAGCTGGCAAACAAATCCCCTCCCTTTATTGATTTCTGAGAGACACATACTCTTCTTGGATCCCCTCCGTCTTTCAGCGTGAGGTCACAGGGTCAGCACCCATGATCAACAATGGTTGGGTGCTCAGGTGGAAATGCTGCCTATTTGGTTTTGCGATCAGTATGACATGGTTTTGATTGCCACGTGGTGTTGATGTTGCACTCCATTTCTTGCCCACACACACCCACACACTACAAGCTCCCCTGAGGGCAGTAGAGCAGCTTAATGGCTCAGCAGGTGGATGGTGTCACCTTGGTGGAGTCAAGCCCAGCCACTGATCTGTCAAGGAGCGCAGGTGTAGCGGGCTCGCTGTGACATAGCCTTGATCTCACCCTTGCCAATGCTTGTCGGCTTGGGTGTCATTTTTCACTCGACTCATGTAGAATACACAGAGTGAAAATGTACACAACAAACAACACTGTCAGGTAATGGGTCCCCTTTAGTGTTCATTGGCTGAGTGCATGTTTGATTGTATTCAATTGGTGTGGAGCCTTTTGTATTAGTTTTATTGTGTGAGTTTTGGGGGTTGGGGGTGGGGTGGGTGTAAATATATGGGACATAATCTGGAAGCAAGATCCACTTGCTTAGCTGTTTCCACACCTTCCCACCATATGTCGCTACTCAGGATGCCCTCACCAGAGCACACAGGGATTTTTTTCTGCACAAAGCAATGCTCGGTATGCACCCTCTGACTGACCTACTGACTGATAGTTGCGTGCATGTGTAGTCACCAAAAGATGGACATAGCAACATAACATCAGGCACTGCTTTTTAAGCCTCAACAATGTTCCCAATGCTAGTTATTTGGAGCTTTTTGGAACTGAATTAACAGCTAGCTCTAAATAGCTTTGTTATCAAGATGCATCTGTAGATTTTAAGGGCATGTAATACAGACACGATATCTGTTAAGCATCAGATCTAACCAACACTGATGCGCAGACTTCATGAACTGGCGGTAACACACAAAAAGCCATGTCATTTGTCAAATATTTGTCAGTCATTAAAAAAAAAGAGCTCCAGACATGATGGAGAAGTATCAGTGATCAGTGACTCCAGTTTGGTTTCATGGGCACCTGTCACTCTTAACTCTAGTATCCTAGATGGATAACTCATTTTTAACAATATCACCCTTACAGTTTTTGTGAAAGATTTATGTTGCTTGTAATTCTGTAAATTCGATCATTTTAACATTGAAGTTGGAGGTTATTACTTCACCTCTTCTGATCCAAGTAAACCCCTGGTACAGTGGTATGAGAACAGCTAAGTAGGACATAATTCAAAAATATTCACCACTAGAGCTTTAGTCTCAAGTACTTGGAAAGAAGGCAAATAGAGTTCTTTTGGTATGTGAACATGTTTTCATGTTCACATACCAAAGTAAAGAAGCCTCTTGAAAGAAAGACGCTTCTTTAGTTCTATAACAACCTATGGAGAGTCCCTGGTATGTAACCCCTAGTTTTCACATCAAATGGTTCTTTTACTCTGATTCAAATCAGTTGATGAGTTTGCAAACTTGTAGTTTTTCCCTGTGATTTGACTTCTTTTTACACAGAGAAAAATCCAAGTGAACTAAAATGCATCCCTACAAACCAGATGAGAATGTTATTGGCCAGATGTGTCCAGAGAGGGGAGCAACAAAAGTAAATGCAGGAAAAGGGTCCTGTGTTGTGGCCTATTGGAGAACCTGTAGAATTTAAGTTTTCATTTGACTGCTAGTTGCTAGCCTATACATACCTTTGCACTTCTATAGTACCTTACTGCATCCCAGAATGCAAAGCATACGTGGCTATGGGAAATTTTTCTGTAGCTCAAACTTACAACGTATACCTGGTATTTAATTCTGATTGCGGTCTGATCACATTCACACCATAAATGAACCGCTTTGGAATGGGTTACAGTCTAAATAAGAATTTTGGAGATTTTAGCTATGTTCCAATAACCTTGGAAGTTGGAAGTCTAGAATGACTTCACTCCCTAGCTAGTGTGTTCCAATAGTAAAGTCAGAAAAGCAAGAAAATCAGGATTTGTTTTTGTTTTTAGCATTGTAGAGCCATTCATGTATGACTAGCGATACAGCATATTTGTTTGTTGTAACTTAAAAACACAGCTGTGGCACACGCACGGATAGAGCCTACTCAGTGCTTTGCATATGGCTTGTTTAGCGAGTCATGAATATACAACGGTGGCAGTCCAGATTAAAAATTTTACAGTTTTACTGCTTGTACATTAACTGCTGCCATCTTGTATTGTTCATTCTTGATTGTTGGGGTTGCTTTGACTTTCTGAGTAGGAAATTCAAGTTAAGGGGGCATTCCAGATTAAACTGGGAACTCAGAAATTTTGACTTCCGACTTGATCTGGGACTCAGCATTAGTCCCACCCTACCATCATGTCTGCTATTCAGGTCATATGATTCAAGGTTAGAGTGGGGCTAAATCACCTGTGAAAGGGATCCCAGGACTGCACTGTAGCAGGCTGAATGCTGGTGAGGTGGTGTGCTGCAGACAGTGCTGGCAGTGGGGTTAGAGCCATTTTGCGGCATGTTTGTTAGTGAACAAACTATATGACGACACAAAATTACCCCTAGTAGTTTTTTCCACATCATAAAAAAAAGAGTTCATATCAGCAGGGCTTGGCAAAGTCCTTCTATGAGCAAGTCTGGTACGTGGGCATCTTATTAACGCCTCTGGGCCATTATTTTGGCGGTTACTTTGAAGCACTATCTAAATGAGCTTTCATTTAAGTTACCACAGAACATCAAAACTACTTGTGTAGTTTTGTTTGCTGACATTATCCCCCAACTAAGGTTTTAAAAATCCTTTTTTATGGATCTTTGAGGGCCATATCGCTCTCTTGCTATCTCTGGTATTGGACATATGTGTTATATGCCACTAGCAGGATATCTGTAATATCCTGATATATCTGTGATAGGATAAAGTAACTGAGGCGAGAGATTATGTGCTATTTAATCTTTTAAATTTGTGTGGGCAGTACTTACATTAATATTTTCAGGTTTGGGACTGTTTGTCAAACAAAGACATTTAACGATTTCCACAGACATCTCAAGGAATGTGTAACAGTTTTTTTTCCGGCATATTCTAAATTTTTATAAATGACATTATGATAAAATGATTGTGTTATGACTATGCTGATCCAACCTTATGAGGTGAGGCAAGTGGGTCCTTGACAAAAACACAATTTTTCTGACTATTTGTAAATGTTTGTATTATTCAGAGTTTTTCTGAGAATATTACCCCAGCTCTACCGTGTTACTTTCTCTCTACAGTGGCCTTGACACAGTGCTGTTTAATTACGGAAACTGATGGAAATATGACTGCAAAGTTCCCTTCATTAGCCTAGCAGTGCAGCTGTGAAACCCATTATGTCACACAGTATGCCCATCACATCCCTTTAAGTTAGTTTCATCTTGTGGCCACTGATCCTTTTTCACAGCACAGTTTCTGCTGCTCCTTTTCTTATTTGAAGAGTTTCAGTCAGGTTTCAGAGCTCATCACAGCACAGAAACAGCTTTAGTGAAGGTTACAAATGATCTTCTTATGGCCTCTGACAGTGGACTCATCTCTGTGCTTGTCCTGCTAGACCTTAGTGCTGCGTTTGATACTGTTGATCATAATATCCTATTAGAGCGATTAGAACATGCTGTAGGTGTTACAGGTACTGCACTGCAGTGGTTTGTATCATATCTATCTAATAGACTCCAATTTGTACATGTAAATGGAGAGTCCTCTTCACACACTAAGATCAATTATGGTGTTCCACAGGGTTCGGTGCTAGGACCAATTCTGTTTACATTATACATGCTTCCCCTAGGCAGCATCATTAGAAGACATAGCATAAATTTTCACTGCTATGCAGATGACACGCAGCTCTATCTATCCATGAAGCCAGATAACACACATCAATTAGTTAACCTGCAGGAATGTCTTAAAGACATAAAGAGCTGGATGGCCGCTAACTTTCTGCTTCTTAATTCAGATAAAACTGAGGTTATTGTACTCGGCCCTGAAAATCTTAGAAATATGGTATCTAAGCAGATTCTTACTCTGGATGGCATTACCTTGGCCTCCAGTAACGCTGTGAGGAACCTTAGAGTCATTTTTGACCAGGACATGTCCTTCAGCGCACATATTATACAAATATGTAAGACTGCTTTCTTCCATTTGCGCAACATCTCTAAAATTAGAAATATCCTGTCTCAGAGTGACGCTGAAAAACTAGTTCATGCATTTATTACTTCCAGGCTGGACTACTGTGATTCTTTATTATCAGGATGTCCTAAAAACTCGCTGAAAAGTCTTCAGCTAATCCAAAATGCTGCAGCAAGAGCCCTGACAGGGACTAGAAAGAGAGATCATATTTCTCCTGTTTTGGCTTCCCTTCATTGGCTTCCTGTTAAATCCAGAATTGAATTCAAAATCTTGCTCCTCACATACAAGGTCTTAAATAATCAGGCCCCATCTTATCTTAATGACCTTGTAGTACCATATCACCCTATTAGAGCACTTCGCCCTCGCTCTGCAGGCCTACTTGCTGTTCCTACAGTATTTAAAAGTAGAATGGGAGGGAGAGCCTTCAGTTTTCAGGCCCCTCTTCTGTGGAACTAGCTTCCAGTTTGGATTCGGGAGACAGACACTATCTCTACTTTCAAGATTAGGCTTAAAACTTTCCTTTTTGGTAAAGCATATAGTTAGGGCTGGACCAGGTGACCCTGAATCCTCCCTTAGTTATGCTGCAATAGACGTAGGCTGCCGGGGATTCCCATGATGCATTGAGTTTTTCCTTTCCAGTCACCTTTCTCACTCACTATGTGTTAATAGACCTCTCTGCATCGAATCATATCTGTTATTAATCTCTGTCTCTCTTCCACAGCATGTCTTTCATCCTGTTTTCCTTCTCTCACCCCAACCAGTCGCAGCAGATGGCCCCGCCCCTCCCTGAGCCTGGTTCTGCTGGAGGTTTCTTCCTGTTAAAAGGGAGTTTTTCCTTCCCACTGTCGCCAAAGTGCTTGCTCATAGGGGGTCATATGATGGGTTTTTCTCTGTATTTATTATTGTACAATCTACTATACAATATAAAGCGCCTTGAGGCGACTTTTGTTGTGATTTGGCGCTATATAAATAAAATTGAATTGAATTTTCTCAATAATTTAGCTTTTTTTTTTTTTTTAAACCAGCACACTCATCAGTCTGTGCACAGACTTCCAGCTTCTTGCATCTTATTTGGCGTTGAAATTTTAACCAAACTGCTGATTGCCAGACCTGTTTCACAGCCGACTGACATTTCCCATTGTGCAAGCTTACACAGATTATGTAATGTCAGACTTCTCACTTAAAAAATGACAAAGCATTATCTCATTTTTTTTTTTAACAGATTAGGGTCAGAGTTGGTAATCCTTTGTATGAAAACGATCAGATTCAAATTGGTAACCTTTCTCTCTGTATGACATAAGGCTGTCTCTCATGCACTTGCAATCACATCCGATTCTCTCAGCTTGGCTTCCCTCTGGCAAACTCTTGGGAAACTTTCAGCCAGTTCAAAGCCTGGTTGAGAGGCCTAGGTCCCCCTGAGTTAAAGCCCCACTGCTGGAAGCTCCCACAGTAGCTTCCTTTGTGCCTGCATGAGCAGCTTGCTCTGTATTCCTCTCTTGCACAACAAAACTCCATGTATAATTCTCCCAGGCTCTAAAGAGGAGATGAAGAAATCCCAGCTTCCAAATTCCCTCTTTCTAGATTTTGTTGGTGGTGAATTTGATCCTCAGTTTAACACGTACTGTGTTATTATCAAGGTTCCGATTTCTTTTATGACGGTGAAGTCATTGAAATCAGCATGGAAGAAGCTGTATTATTTTTATTTTAGTGCCCAGTAGATTCGTTACGTGAGCTTTTCTTGAAAGACTGAAGACATGCAGGCAACAAATCAGCTCTGCTGCCTGCAGAATATGAGCTGGGCAATTGATACGTCATTGTCAGTGAATTATTAGAGCTATAAAACTGGTGTTTGACTTGGGTAACACAGGGAGGTTTAAGTTTGTGGTTTTAAAATATGTAACATTGTTTTGTCAAGCAGGACAGTGGTATGTAAGTTTTACTATAGCTTAAGGGAAGGCGTTGGTCACTGTCTCAGTTCTTCCAGCCGTTACAGCTACCAGTAAACAACTGCATGGCACTTTCATTTCATTGCAGAAGTGGTTGACAGAAACAAAGGAGTGTTCCCACTGGTGTAATGAGTAACTTGAATGTCAGATCCCTTTTTATTGTCAGGTCACTTCCTTGGTACGTCTCCAGTTTCAGGTTTTGTGACTGAGGTGTAGAGAAGCAGTAACCTGTGTGTGCATGTGAAGGGATTACTAAGGATGGTGCTGTTTTTTTTTTCTTCTAGTGCAGTGTGGTGTTATTAGCCTGGTTGTTTCTGTGGGGAAAAATCAGGTCAACTGTTCTGGGGTCAGTTTTGAAATAAAGGTTTGATAAGCTGTGAATGATCATGAAAGAAATAAGACAGATGTCGAAGTTGCTTTATTTTGACCAACAGTTCAAAATGTGAAGATGTGGCAGCCAAAGTAGGAAGTGCCACTAACTGTTGTTCCTCTAGTGGCCACTTGAGGCCGTTGCCAAAAGTGGGTCAATCCCCATAGGGTCACATTTTAAAATACCGGCTTTACAGCATACAGCAACTAATACAGCCCTCTACAACCAACTTATCCCTTTGTTACATCTGTGCGATGTCTAAGTTTTCTTATAACTCAGCTGTTAAAGCTCAAAGTTTGGGGCCTTTCTGCTTTGACTGACAGGAACAATAATAGCCCTTTTCCACTAGTACTTATTCAAACTGACTGTACTTGGTTTCAGTCGTTTTCAGTTATGATTGAGTACACCCTAATGTGCATGGATGGGGTCATTATAGAATATGGCTGAAAGTCCATTTCAGTCAGTGTATGTGACACAAACACAACACAACAATGTAGGACATCGATGTTATACCTGCTGCTCAGTGTATGGCTTTTTGTCAGACTCAGTCTGCAGGCTGTTGACGTCACATTTTTAGAGCATTTCAGATCGCTTGGAACCCTGGCCAAGTAGGTGCTAAAAACGGACCTGGTCCCAGGTACCACCACCTAATAGAAAACCCTAAAAGGCTAATCAAGCCGAGCCAAGTACGTAATAGTGGAAAAGGGTTATAATACCATTACAGACAGCTGCAACTGGTGTTGTTAGACTAACTGGATTCACTTACCTGGACTTCTCAACCACATCTGTGATGCTGGTGCCTTTTTGTAGCATTTTTATTGTGGTTTATTATAAAAACTATGACTGTGCTTTTGTGAATAACATTCAAGTATTTTGTCTTCATACCTTGCTTGCCCAAATATTTTAACATCTGGCTCAAAAAATTCACTCAACCTGTACTTTATCCCCAAACTAGATACTCGTCACAGTGGCTTCACCACAGTGTCCTGTCCTCGTAAGACCACAAATTATACATCAGTTTGATTCTCCAGATTTGGGCAAAGGGAAGCTGTATTTTTCAGGCACATTTATAGGAGTCTTTGGAACAGGACAGCTCCCATCAACCCTATGACACACTGTATTTGCTCCTGAATTATGGGCCCGGCATTGTAAGTGGTGAATGAAGCTCACATAGTCTGGGTGGATGTTTGCCATGGTGGAGTCTCCCTGCTAGCTGCACCACCCAAATATTTACAACAATCTGTTTATCCGGATGCAGAGTTGTTGGTGAAAAGGGAACGACAGATTTTTTTTTTTTTTTTTTTTTCCACTGCAGCTTAGCGGATGACTCATAGTTTACAGTCACACTACATCTGTTGTGTGATAATAATGATCAATTATGTTGGCCTTGGACAAGAAGCTGTGTTTTCTAAATGATGTTTGCTACTGGGTTAGAAGTAGACATTGATGTCATGATTTATTGACAAGAAATGCCTCTGTACATGATATCGCTCGCTCTCTCTCTCTCTTTTTTTTTTTTAATATTTAATTTTTCTTCAGACACAAACCTCAAAGTCTACTGAGCATTGCTGGAAACACTGGATAATTGATCCTGTGTGTTAGTGTGTCAGGGCAGCGCAGCAGTGTGTTACCCTCGTCCCTTTGCCCCCCACCCTGACTGTCTTCTAAAACATTCCTCGGCTGTGATATCACCAGCAGTCCTGAGGGGTTATTTACTGTCTGAGGTTGAGGTTTATCAAGTGTGGGATGGAGGTGGGGGTGTTGTGTAATTGAATGAAAGCAAAGGGGGAGGGGGTGGGGGGCACAGATTGAGTGTCTTTGTGCGTTCTCAGACCGTATCTCATCTGCCCTACTTGTGATGCTTTATTCAAGTCTGAACTGGCCTTAAACAGAGCTCTGTGAATAGCTCATAGGAAATCCCACCTTCATGATCTGCAGCTGGGATACATGAGTGTCTAGCTAGGTGTGAGACATGTCTGTCTGAAGTTTATGCTGTGTATGCACTCATTTCATCACTATAGCCAATAAATAAATAAGTAAATAAATCTCATCACTACAGAACTCAGATTAAATGTCTTGTGGTTTGTACATTCTGCAAGACCAATTTAAAGCAAAGATTGGATAAATATGGGTAGACATTTCACACATTTCTTGAAGTAATTAAACTTTGGAGTTTCTCTCCAAGCAAAATGCCGCAAAAGAACCTCTTACTCCCTTGTTTTTTTGTTTTTTTGTTTTTTAAAATAAGGTGCACAGGGCCTTTATTTTCATGTTTCAAGCTGTCCTTCACCTCCAGTTATTCAAGAGATCTCTCAGGTTTGCATTCATGCAGTTTGGCCTGTGTTTCTTAAAATGCTAATGACGTTTTTAGTCCTTCAGACACCCACAAAAGGCATTTAGAATTCCTATAAAAGCAGTATCAGAATGCCTTTTAAGGAAATTGTGCATGCAGATTTACTAACACACAGGATGTGATGCAACTGTGCTGTTTATAGTGAGGGCCCAAAGCATACAAAGAGACAAACTCCAATCCCACATTTTCAGAAAATTCTCTTTTCTTTCTCCACTAGACGTGAACAGAGGTCCCTGCAGCTCGATAGCCTGTTACTGTAAGGTCTGTCATCATGGTCGAACCAGCCGACAGGTCGTCCACAGCCGGGCAGAGGCTGGGCGCTCCTGAAAGCTTTGGGGTGTCCACCCTAGAGCCAGGTCTGCGCCCTCCTGCCCAGCCTCCAGGACGCCAAGTCTCCATAAGGGTGCAGATGCTTGATGACACACAGGAAGTCTTCCAGATATCGGTGAGTAACATAATGTTGGATTATTGCAGGGATACTTTAGTGATCCAGTGGGATTTAAAATAAACATATGGGAAGTGAAGAGTGGATGTGTGAGGTTTGCACACATCTTAGTGTCCATGAAAATATCCACAGCAGTGGTTGTGATGGGAGTAAAACAGGTGTTCAGCTTGGTAGAACCTCCTTGTGTGTTGTTATTGCAAATAAGCAGTGCATGAGTTTAGTTTCTTTCCATTAACCCACCAAATTTCCATATTTGTTGTTTTTTTTGTTTATTGTTTTTTTGTTTTGCTTTTGTAAAATATTTACATGTTTTCATTTCATTTGGTAAATAGACTGGGACTTATCTGAGCACTCAATACACTTTTTACTACAAGCAACATTCACTCATGGATGGATGAATCGAGAGCAAGTCTGGGTTCAATATCACAATGAGGGATACTTCACTGACATACTGGAGTAGGCGACGATCAGTTGTATTGGTCCTATTGGTTGGCGATCCGCCGGCGTTTCACAATTGCAGTTCACGATAACTGTGTAACTGTCTGTGCTGCTCTGTACTTGGTGGAGGATGTGCTTCCAAAGCGCCCCTCTAGTTTATTTATTACCTGAGAGCCTGTTATAAAACCATTGCTGCTCTCGGTTAGCACAAAAGCCTCAAAGAATAAACCTGTGCTTCTGTTCAGAATGTGCACAATGACTTTCAAAGTCTTTTAAAAGGCATTTCAAGATTTTTTTTTTTTTTTTTTTTTTTTTTTTTTTTTTTTGTACAAATAAAACCTAAAACAATATAATTATATCCATTATTATGTATGGACATTGGTTTTCATCGGCCTTCTGGACTGACATTGACCTCTTGTCAAGGATAAACTTTACTGATGGCAGTGGCTGATAATCTGTTGTGCTCAAAAAAGGTTGTTCTGTCTGTGTTCAAATATACTGATATAAGGAGATGAAAGACTTTAGATTTTAAGTTTTCTTTGTTCTATGCGAACAAAAACAAATGATCTTTATTATTATCTCTCTGAGAATTTCGCAGTTGGGGCATTCCTAATATTTGTTTATGCATAAATAACCTCTCGTATTTAAGAAGGCTGTTATTGAGCACACCTATGTGTTCTGCTAAAACCTGTTTGACACTAACAGAATGGATTTTTGGCATCCCGCAAAGGAAGCATTTGCAGAGTGACATTATTGCCTTCAATGTTCAGATAAGATATTGGTTTGTTTCTTTAAGCCTCTCTCCATTTTCTCTTCATCTAAGCATGTGTTTGTCATTTATTTTCACCCTCTTGCTAAACTGTCACTTTATTAACTGATGCAATCTGAAAAGGAGGGTGGAATATCAAACTATTTTTCCACAGTCCTCATGGAATTCATCACCAGTTTTTGCTCCACGGGGATGGTTCATTTTGTTCCATCCACCTTGAGTCTTATCTTCAATCTCCACTTCCTGGTGATACACAGGAAGTGGGACAGAAGCCAGCTTCCTGTCGGAGCACACCACACCTACAGACTCCTGATTCGGCTTTTCAGACAGAGGCAGACTTTATTCTATTTTTTTGACTGCTTCCCAGCAGCTTCTGTTTTTAAAAACTCCAAGCCTGCTCCCCTTTTTCTAAAAAGAGTGCTGTTATGGCATGTGTATATGTAGTAGGCAGTCCTGCATTTGTCCCGTGTTCCTACGTTTTCATTTACTTCTTCTTCTTTGCTTTTATTTAGGCTTAACCCTCCCTCTTCTGTCATTCACTCCATCATAAACATACATAACTGTATATTACTGTAGCCAGTATTCACCCTGCTTCATAAATATTTGCATGTGTTTTGAATCTCCTTGTTAGCACGAGTATGTCATGTGCATCTACTGGTGCTCCCTGGCTTCCTAATGCTTTTTTTGAAAGGCGTCCTGTGAGAGGCACAGACAGCAGTTTTAATGACATTGCTGCTGCTGTGGTACTGTGGTATGTCATCTCAGGGTGGGCGTATCCTCGAATTTCAGAATTAATGTCTGCTGCAGGCTGACACAGAGTTTGGTTTCAAGCTTTCCTTGGTGATTTGCATGTGTTTAGAAAAAAAAGCTGCTGTATTTTCAGCTTCAGATTTAGGGAGTCTTTGTGATGATAATCAAGAGAGAATCCAGAAAGAATCACTGTCTCAGCTGGCTTCTCAAACATTCAGAGCTGCTGGTCTGTGGGGCTGTAATTGGTCCTTGTGAAATGGCCAAGAATGCATGCGGTTGTTGGAGTGAAAGTGTCTCAGGATGTGTTTGAGTGGATGATTGGACAGTTTGACAGTGGCCTGGGATCTGGTGTCTGTGAGGCGATGTCATCTGCGTGTGAATACTACTAAATTGACGTCTCCACAAACTGATGTTCTCCACAAAGCAGCAGCCCTCTTCATATCAGGGAGCTCTTTTCTCTATCTATTTCTGTCCTCAACTCCTTTCACAGCCTCTCACACACATATGAGTTGGTCTATCTCTCTGGAACCTGTTTCAGCTTCACTCTTTACACCACAGGAGAGCAGAAGTATCAGATGAAAACAGCAGCATGAAACTAAAATAGTAATATTTTTTTATGTATTTATTTATTTTTATTTTTCATTGCTGTTTTAAAAGCCAAATGTAGACCAGGAGAAATGACAGTGAAGGCAATAAAAGGGGAAATAGAAGGAGGGAAGAACAGAGCAGAGAAACATGGAACATGGAAAGTGAACCAACCAAATTAATGACAGTTGTTTTCAGTGCTTCTTACAAATTTGGTGAAATAATGGAGACATTGTGTATTGAGCCTGACTCACCTAATCTGTCTTTTCCTGTTACAATAGCCTCCAGTGTATTTGTGCAGTAGGTGCAGTCTAATGTGTGAATCAGGAGATAAGCCTGCAGCTTTCACTAGCATTGGCACTCGACAGGGCATTTTCTCACTGCAGTGGAGGTAAAGTAGAAGGGTAGCTCATTAACCACCTTGTTATCAGCAAACCTCAGGCTGCTGCAGGAGAGGGGCAATAAATTCACTAAAAAAGCTTCTTAAAGCTTCTTGGGGTTGATTTCTTGAATTTGTTCTTTGTTTTAAACCACTTTTGAGACCAATTACAAGGAAATGAAGAGATTTCTCCAAAATCAAGGGATAGTTTGTTAGGAGTGCACATTAATTCAGCCTGTTTAAACAAGTCTTCTCCAGACTGAAATGCCAAACCTGCACTCAAAGCAAATCTGATTTTTGCATACTAAATTAACATAGATCCTGTGCAGTGTTTTCATTTAGACAAGTTTCAGCTAAAAGGTTGTGTTTAGAGGACATAGTGCTTCTGTTTTCTGGGCTTCAAATGGCATAATCAGTTGCTCCAGTACTATTTTTACAATATAAAAAGCACTATCTACAGAACATGTAGCAGAGTAGCATCACAGCTGCGCTGATTGCAGTCACACTCTATAATCAGTCTTCCTGAAGAAATGATAATATGGATTTGGTTAATGTGCAGTCTCAAGATTATCATAAAATGTGCATTTACAAGAACCACAATAATGATTATATTTTTAGCAGTCTTGGCTAGCTACTAATTGCAAGGCTAACTGTATGGGCCTACCACTTTCTTCAGTTTGAAGCTGCACATATTGAGAAGCTTTGCACATGTTTTGATCAATATTAGCAGTAGCTTTTTGCATTAGTTAAAACAGTAGAGCACAAATTATTCATTTAACAGGGATCTGTTACATGAAGGTGACTCGAGGCATTTGGCTGTGTCGACCCTTTGTTCCCTAGCTGGTTTCACTTCCACTAAGATAAATGCCTAATTCATCCAGTTACATCAAAGGAGTTTAGTCATTAACTATCTTGTAATCTATACAAATTGTGTGGCACAGAGAATTATGAGGGAATACATGACCGGTTGCAAGGATGTTTCACTTATAGTAGACATTGTAAGCAGTGTAGGAAACGTTCCGTTTGTATAAAATCTCAACAAAGCGCAAATATGTATCAGAGTTTTGATGCCGTTTCTTGTTATTGCAGTCAAGGCAAGCAAGAAAGAATGGCTGATGATGACCTCACTGCTGTATATTTCATGCAGCATCCAAGGACAACTTCCCCTCTGAGTGATTTTGCCATGTGGCAAACCACAAATTCAGAGTTTTTCTCCTTTGTTGATTCTTACCATAACATCAGTCTTAGGCTTGAGTTAGCCTTTTTGTAAGATGCATCATTCTTTTAGCTTTAATCTAAAGTCTAACCCGCATACTGTTCATTACCCGAGTAATATAAGAACAAAATTAAGACTGGTTTAATCCCACAGGCCAGATCTTTTTGTGAAGCTGACCCCAGAATTTTGTTCTACAGACCAGGACAAATAGGCGCCTCATTAAATTGGTTTGTCATGGAAAATAAATTCAGGACTTCAGTCATGGGGAAGATTTATAGTGTCTGTACAGCAGGGGTCAACAAAAAAACCCCACTGAAAATGTACTGCTGTGACATCTTTATTTTATAAACACACATTTCTGAGATCAGATCCAGGTTCTTAATATGAGCCTCTCCGTCTTTCATGCTCAACTGTCTGTGATTCCTATGATATTTCTGGTGTTCATGAAGTCCGCTGTATCCTCAGGCTTTCAGTCAGGACCATGAACAGACTCTCTCTCAGATTTCCCGTGAGAGAGGTAACGTGGAATCCATTAGATCCAAAGAAGACCCTGCAGAGTTTTTAACTGCACTCTGTTGTTTTCAGAGGCAAAGAGACGAAATTTCATTAAAAACTTCTCATGAAATCACAGGACAGACTGGGCAGATCATCTCGTACGTTCAGCACTTTGTTTACTGATAGTTAACATTTTATTATTTATATCTATCATCCTTTTTCTTTGAGCTGATCTTTGAAAATGTATATTATTTGAGCGTACATCACATTAATAAAACATCATGACATGACATGACGTAGGCACACACTGCATTAGTGACCACTGAGGTTACACACACACACACACACACAGAGGCACAGACACACTCAGTCTTCATTATTAATGTGTAAAAGAGGCAGAGATGGAGGTAGTGGTAGAGGTCACGCCCAGCTGGTTAATAATTAAAGGTAGACAGGATATGCGTGCGTGTGTGTGTCTGTGTTTTTGTTTGCATACATGCTGAATGGAGCATAAACTAACAGTATAGCTTTCAACTCAGACAATTTCAAGCATGCACAAAGGTTTAAACTTTTGACCTACTCTTCTGATTGTTTTCTTGCATGGCATTAACAGACTTTACCGTTTGACTCACAAGTAAAACTGTTTCACATTCTCAACAGGCCATAGTATCCGTTATTAAGGGGAAGCAAAATAACCTACATACCAAAAGCTGCAATAGCAACGATAATCAATAAGACCTGTATATTACTCATTATTTTGTGTGGTTTTCTTTTTTTTTTTTTAAATAAGGTCAGCTTTGACCTTGGGTGCTAACAGTGAAGGTCTAGGTCAAATGCTTAGCCAACCTAAGTACTCATGTCCCCCAAAGGTTAGTAAGTTGTTTTAAAGTCTGAAGACAATACATTAAAAAAAAAAAAAAAAAAATGTGGATAATTGGATGTTTTCACTGATTTTTCACATTTGGTGTGACCTGATTTTCACCTAAATTAAAACAGTTCGAGCTGTTACTGGTTTCTACCATCACACAAAATTTAAAAATTATATCTTGAAAAATGTGGATGCTAGACTGCTAACAAACACACAAACAAACATAGCGGATAACATACTCCCTTCCTTTGGAGGGAGAAAATTAATTAATTTTAAAGAAGAAAAAGAAAGAAGCAATGCATTTATCTTACTAATGAGCTTTTTCTTGCAGCCCGTCCTATTCCTGTGCACCACAGGACTCTATTGTTGTCTGAAAAACACATTATTTTCATTTTTTTTTTTTCATTTTTTTTTTTCTTTACATTTCAGTCCCACCTACAGCACCCTGCTGATTGAAATGACCACTGGAACACTGTTATTAATCCATAGCTCAAAATAATCCCCAACAAATTCTCTGTTCTTCCTCACGTACCAGTTTCCAAAAACCACAAAGGCCAGTTTAGCCTCATAGATTGAATTTATATCTCTGTTCACTATAAACAGCCAGGTTCAGGGAAACTTGGGTGTGCACTGTAATGGAAGATTAAAGGGGTAAGTGAGGCATGGTGAGCCTTAAGCCAAAGTTTGCATTGATGCTTTTCGAATTCCGTAGGAACTGGTACAGCAGGCTTAACCTGAACAGGTTTTTTTCAGAGTTAAAGATTAACACCAACTGTTAAAAGGTGCTTTTTTTTTTTCCTGAAAAATTCTCCTGAGTCACAGATTACAGATTATTGGTATTTATCAATAAAATTGTTTAGTAATGCTAAAAGGATTTCCACATCTTCTTTTAGTAGGGGTCGGTTTGAGTCCAGTTTTCTTAAAATCACATTTAAGGGCTCTAATGTCAGCTGTCACGTTAGATATAAACCATGTTCAGAGTGGTGAAGTAGGCACATTTACTTATAGATTTAAAAGACTAGTATCCTTTTCCTGTCATATTTGTAACCCTAACACTTTATGACCAGATCTTCTAACGTAGATGGTTTGTGACTTTTATGTGACCTCACAAAGAGACATGTGAAGAAAACCTGGGTTAATAAAGAAAGTTGCTGACCACTGATTGGTATGTTAGGTGGGTCAGTCTTGTTCTGTCTCTACAGGGAGTGTAGAATTATTAGGCAAGTTGTATTTTTGAGGAATAATTTTATTATTGAACAACAACCATGTTCTCAATGAACCCAAAAAACACAATAATATCAAAGCTGAATGTTTTTGGAAGTAGTTTTTAGTTTGCTTTTAGTTTTAGCTATTTTAGGGGGATATCTGTGTGTGCAGGTGACTATTACTGTGCATAATTATTAGGCAACTTAACAAAAACAAATATATACCCATTTCAATTATTTATTTTACCAGTGAAACCAATATAACATCTCCACATTCACAAATATACATTTCTGACATTCAAAAACAAAACAAAAACAAATCAGCGACCAATATAGCCACCTTTCTTTGCAAGGACACTCAAAAGCCTGCCATCCATGGATTCTGTCAGTGTTTTGATCTGTTCACCATCAACATTGCGTGCAGCAGCAACCACAGCCTCCCAGACACTGTTCAGAGAGGTGTACTGTTTTCCTCCTTGTAAATCTCACATTTGATGATGGACCACAGGTTCTCAATGGGGTTCAGATCAGGTGAACAAGGAGGCCATGTCATTAGTTTTTCTTTTTTATACCCTTTCTTGCCAGCCACGCTGTGGAGTACTTGGACGCTGCGTGTGATGGAGCATTGTCCTGCATGAAAATCATGTTTTTCTTGAAGGATGCAGACTTCTTCCTGTACCACTGCTTGAAGAAGGTGTCTTCCAGAAACTGGCAGTAGGACTGGGAGTTGAGCTTGACTCCATCCTCAACCCGAAAAGGCCCCACAAGCTCATCTTTGATGATACCAGCCCAAACCAGTACTCCACCTCCACCTTGCTGGTGTCTGAGTCGGACTGGAGCTCTCTGCCCTTTACCAATCCAGCCACGGGCCCATCCATCCGGCCCATCAAGACTCACTCTCATTTCATCAGTCCATAAAACCTTAGAAAAATCAGTCTTGAGATATTTCTTGGCCCAGTCTTGACGTTTCAGCTTGTGTGTCTTGTTCAGTGGTGGTCGCTCTTTCAGCCTTTCTTACCTTGGCCATGTCTCTGAGTATTGCACACCTTGTGCTTTTGGGCACTCCAGTGATGTTGCAGCTCTGAAATATGGCCAAACTGGTGGCAAGTGGCATCTTGGCAGCTGCACGCTTGACTTTTCTCAGTTCATGGGCAGTTATTTTGCGCCTTGGTTTTTCCACACGCTTCTTGCGACCCTGTTGACTATTTTGAATGAAACGCTTGATTGTTCGATGATCACGCTTCAGAAGCTTTGCAATTTTAAGACTGCTGCATCCCTCTGCAAGATATCTCACTATTTTTGACTTTTCTGAGCCTGTCAAGTCCTTCTTTTGAGCCATTTTGCCAAAGGAAAGGAAGTTGCCTAATAATTATGCACACCTGATATAGGGTGTTGATGTCATTAGACCACACCCCTTCTCATTACAGAGATGCACATCACCTAATATGCTTAATTGGTAGTAGGCTTTCGAGCCTATACAGCTTGGAGTAAGACAACATGCATGAAGAGGATGATGTGGACAAAATACTCATTTGCCTAATAATTCTGCACTCCCTGTAGGTCGGCACCTCATCTTTTAACTTCTTGAATAAGTTTGCTCGCCTGTGATTCTGTTTGGACAAGTGTTGAAAAAAATGGATAAATGATGTTTTCTCTAGCCAGCTTGCACAAAGAAAGCCTGACTATATTGAAGGGCGCCTCTCAGGAGTGTTGAGAGGCAGAATAGCTACTAAAATGTGTGGGGAAAAAATTATATAATTTTTATTAGATGTGTGAGTAAGATGAGGCTCCCAAAATACTAAAGAAAAAACTGTTGTATTCTGTGAAAATGGCAGAAAGTGCTCATCACAGTTGTGTATATAGTATGCTTTTCTTTTTTTTTCAGCCTATTGTTTTGGACATTTAGCTACAGTTTGGACATATCTTACTCCCTTGGGGTCCTCCATGATGGCACCTGCAGCTGGTCCCTTTATTTGCCAGACATCTGCAGTGCTTTCACACTTGAGCTCTCTGCATTATGTAAATATGAGGTCTAGCTTATTCGCAGGTGGGTCCCCTGTGGACCCACCCTCACTAAGAAATATCATTGGCTCAGATGATGCCTTTATAATCCCTCAGGTGGGTAAGACCTACACATATGGAGCCACATGTGGCCTCCTGGAGCTTTCACTCTTACATCCCATTTGAGTCCATCTCAGACGATTTAATAGGGAGTTTGCATTATTCCTCTCATCTGTTGATTAGTGGTTTCTGTTTGCCTGTGTTGTCTTGTCTAGCATGATGCTTGCTTGAACTTAATCCCTGTAAGTCTTTCCAGTATAGCCACATTAAACCAGACTTTAGATTTCTTTATTAACGATGGCATGAATGAGAGGATGGAGGAGTATTTTGAGCGTGCTCTGTCGCAATAAGCTGTCTATAAAGGTTTTTGTTGCATGATTGGATTGCGGCTTTATGATCTGCATCAGCTCCTGACCTTATGTGAGTGTTTGTTTTTTGTCTAAAAAGAGAGCTGGGGAAAGATACAGGACTCTGGGGGGGGATGGTTATGAGGATTAGGATGATGGAAGCGCTTTATAGACCACATCATTTGATAGACTAGCAGTCCCCCAAGGCCTGTGATAAATGAGCTACAAGTCCCCCGCCAAATTATGCAGGAACACACACACACAGACTCCTTAGCTCCAGTGTGAAGCTGCTGACAGTTCAAATGGATGGGCCTTTGTTTTGTCAGTGTCCACTGTCTTGGAAGTGAAAAAGTCATGTGAAAGGAACCAGTATAAAAGGACAGATCTTAAAAGGCAGAAGGAACAAGAGAATTACTTAAAATGACAGTGACACTGTGGCAAGTTGAGTTTTCCCTGTCACTGGTGTGGATGCATGTATCATAATCATTTTAAAGGGGGCCTATTATGCTGATTTCCAGCTCCATTATTTTATTATTGGACTCTAGTGGAGTCATTTTGCATCATTCAGTTTAAATGATCCTTATTCATCTTGTGCTGGACCTTGGTGCAGCTCCTCAGTTCATCCACTGTCTGAAAGAAAGTTTCTTCTGATTGGCTGCCACTGAGTAACAGAAGGACTGACCAGCATGTGGGTGGGGCTTCTGTGCTTTAGTTGACCATATTAAGGATATCCTCTTCTTTTTTTTTTGACATCATACATGTACAAGAGTAGAAAAAACTGTAACCAAGTGTTTAGAGCAGTCTGAGGCCTGAGCTCAGATGACATCCACTATTGTAACAGGTCCACTTTAAGGACACTGCTTTGGTATCATGTGGCCAAAAAGCTTAAAAATCCTGATCTTGCTACTCAGCTAAGAACATCTTTGTGGATTGATTGTGGTTCTTCCCTCCTCAATAACAGAGGAATGACTGCCTCATTGTTGCACTTCCAGCATGCAGACCTTGGCTATTTGGCCCTAAGAAGAGGAAATTAGTTTTAATGTAGCCTTCCATTAGTACATTACTATTCAGAAAACCAGACAGTTAAAATATTGTGCAGTGCCAGATATTTTTAAACTCTGGGTTGCCCAGCAGCATGTTTTTGTTTTGTTTTTTTATTTGTCTGCATTTGTATGTCCTCTTCTGCACTGTTTTACCCCAAAGCACATTTTAACTCTGCTAAAATTCATTTAGAGAGAGGGAGAGAGTGATAAGAGATGAGAAAATGGGTTTTGGAGTTTGGAGCCAAACTCTACTTGTGTCTTTTAAAGTTGGGAGATCTTCTGGCAGTAGTTTAAATGTGTGGGTGAAACCAAAGTAAGGTAATGGTTAAAGACGGCTCTTCTCTTCTCTTCTCTTCTCTTCTCTTCTCTTCTGAATAATCTATTTCTTTCTGTCTTTTTTGGAGCACTTACAGAAATAACTGTACCTTTGGCAGGTCTCATTCATCATTATAGGCAGAAACGTGTGCATGGGAGTGTGTGCGCGTGTGTGTGTGTGTGTTACTAGTCCTTGCCTAATCTACCATTGTAACATATTAAATCTATAATGCTATAATGATACTGGTTCCCTCGGCCACCCTAAACCATGTTTTATGGACTTACTATTTGACTTTACGGGCATGTGCGCACGTGTGCATGCAACCACCCACCCTGTGGTTCAGTCGCCTAAGATTAACAGTAAATATTTGATTAGATTTGGGGTTGTGATATCCTCCTTTTAATGACTATGGCACAGATGGGAGCAAGAAATGAATTTGATTAAATAATATCATGACCACAGTGGTATATGGATTAGCGTTATGTGTGATGTGTAGTCCTGAAATTGACCACCGACCGCACTCTTTCTCAGCATCGTCTAGTTTCCAAAAACTGAAATAAATGCAATCAGATTTTGACGGGGCAATATGAAAATGTTATGGTAGTGTCTGTGAAAGCTACTGAAGCAACTTGCATCATGATGTACACATATCTATGTCAATAATGTCTCAAATGGTACTTGCCTGCAATATCATTAGCAATCTAACATGCCTGATAAGGTGCGCCAGTCTGGCCTCCATCATCAAAATGTGAAGGTGTGGCAAGAGAGGGAGTCTATACTGAGGCTAAAAAAGAAACCTGTAGCCTGCAGGCTTGTTTCATCTTGTTTGATAAGAGGGCAGAATCAAAGAGTGCACACAAGTAAAATATCCCTGGGCAGTACTTCTTCTCATATTGAGCTGACACTGCCATGACTCACAATCCCATCTCTAGGTACCAAGTAGTATTATATGAGGGTAAAGGCAGATGTTAGCTTGATAGCATGCTAACTTCTGAGATTGTGTAAGCCTCAGATAGCGTGTTAAATGTTAAATTTCATTATAGCGCAATTAGAAATAGACTGAAAAGTATGTCTTTTTTGGAAGTGTTACCAAGAGAATGCCTTTTCTCTCCACAAAGAACTTGACAGGATCTGTGGTGGTGGTGGAGGGGTGATGATTTGGGCTTGTTTGGCAACCACAGACACTGGGCACCTTGTAGCCATTGAGTTGGCCATGAACTCCTCTGTATACTAAAGTATTCTAGAAGCAAATGTGAGGCCATTAGTCCAACACCTAAAAATCGGCCCAAACTGGGTCATGTACCAGGACAGTGATTCTAAATTAATCAACCAAATACATAGACATCTACAACAAGAGTTTCTTCACATTCATTTTGTAATTTAGGTTAATTTGTAATATATTTTTAATTAAAAATTTTACCAAGTGCTCATTTTTAAGGAGTTAAACTATTGTTATCTTGAAATATTAACATGCTGTGACTTTTTTTTCTACATCCAGTGCTCTGATGGTATATGGGTAATTGTAGCGGAAAATGGTTCATATGATCTTCACCCAAATTATTTAGAAAATAGTTTACACTTAATCATAATAGGCATTTCTAAAATTTTCAGGCTGATACTATAGAGTATCAGGAAATCAGTGAGCTTAACTTGAACATAGTAGCTCTGCAGTTGGCTGCAATTGATATATTGAACAGTTCAACACTGGTAGATTGAAATTAGAAATATGAAGTTTAATGAGTTACTGATTATTTAAAACTGTGCATCTATCGAGGTGTCATTGGAAAATACAAACAAAAAGCGTAGTTTTAATTATGGGAGAAGTAGCTAAGCATAGCAGGGCTTAGCAGAAGGTTAGGATACATATAAAGTGTGAATCTAATACAAATGCATGAGTCTTTTCTGCAACCCGCATGAAGTGACCCAAGCTGGGGGAAAATATGGATGCAGCATGCTAGCACGAGTCTCCAACCGAGGAACTGTGCTGTATTATGTAATGGCTGGCATTCACTGTCTCATTCCTGTGGTCAGAGATCTCAAAAAGGGACTTCTGACTGTGGACTGACTTTCCTTTCAGCTTCTTCTTTCTTTCTTTAGCTGTCCCCAGGGTTTAACCAGCTAGCAGAGCATATGCAGAGAGAGGATCGGTGATGATTCATCTTTTTACAGATGTAAAAAGGTGATAAGATTGTATGTCGACAGTTCTCCCTCTGCTTTCCACACATTCAGCTTCCGACTTGAGCAGTAGCTTTGGTAGAACCATGCATTGTGTTATGTTGCTATTAAGGTGGCCTTGTGCGCGTGGAGCCACGTGGAAGCATTTAAAACTGCTGAGTTCAAAGAGGGGCCCACAGACAAAGCTGCCCTTGAGCAATGAAGGAGGAAACAAGTGTGTGAGCGGTATAGACTCTTTCTGGTGCAGAGACAATCACTGAGAGCTTGTTTCTGAAAGACAGCGGGATGGGGGTAGAAGGGAAGTAAACAGGGCCCCACTGGGGGACGGAAAGGAGACGTGGTGCTGCACTCACTGTGAGAGACTGCAGCGCTGGGAGAGAGAAAGAAGAATACAGCCCCACATCCGTCTCCCACAGAAGCCTTTCGCATTACGCCGACAGCCTCTGAATGAGCAAACACTGTCCTGCACTGCTTGGCTGCAAACGATATCCCCTTTTTTTTGGTAATTGGAGTAAATGAAGTCCCCCCCATGATGCACCTAGTAAAGCCAGTGATGGAAGAGCTGGGCCCCATTTAGGGTAATCACTGTGCCCCCCTGCTTCACTGTGCTGTACAAAACCACCAATTTAGTAGTTTTCCTGGGTTGTTTGGAGCAGCCTGCCATAGCCACTGAGGTGGGCTTGTGGTGAAGTTTTCACTGCTGTTTTTACAAGTTCGTCTGGTCATTTTATGTTGCAAAATGGGAGATGAATTATATCCTGTATTTGACGGGAGTCGTGGCATTTGTGATGCTCAAGATGCTGTAAAAATAGCTCCAGTTTGGCATGGTAACACCAGCTGCTAGAAAAAGAAAACACTGGTAGGATTATCGCCAGCAGCTGGCTGGCTGGAGGGATGCCAAAACTGATTTGTGGACCTTTTGTTTTATATGGAAAAATGACTCTGGATGAGATCCTAGAAGGTGTTATGGGTGACACGTGTTGTTGTTGGACACAGGAGTTTGCTTCAGGCTCCGATTTAATCAGCCACCAGTCCTGTTTTTCCTAATCAAAAGCTGCACCGTGAGGCCTGACTCCTTTTTTATCTCTCTCGCTCTCTCTCTCTCTCTCTCTCTCTCTCCCTCCCGATCACAGGAAAAGTACAACCTCACATGATGAAGCACAGCAAAAAAAAAAAAAAAAAAAGAAATTAAAAAAAAGAGGAAAAAAAAGTCAGATGTAACTGAACTGAACAAGCTAGACAGGTTTATATGTGTAGACTTATTAGACTATGGGGCTTCTTGTTCTGGCCGTCTATGCTGCTGTAAATCATCACTCAATGATTGAGGGGAATAGTTAACTTGAGTTGAGGTGTCCCCTTGGTGTAGGTCATTAAAAAGTCACCAGTAAGGTACATGGTGTTGGGGGAGGAGGTTCTGTATATCAAAGAATAAAACAAGACCCCAGAAAGCAGATCTTGTGGCCAGTTGTCCATAATAAGGGAGCTAAAACCGACTCGTGTTTTTTATAGATAACTTCTCTGTTTGCAGAGTGAAATGTGTGCTGGAGCTAAGTGATTCCTCAATATTACATCCTGGCATGCCGAGAGTTTGGCCTGCAGCTAAAACTCTTCAGTGTCAGCTTCAATATCCTAAATGAGACTTCTCCCCCCTTGCTAAGTGTTAACCATGGCTCCTCATTAAACCTTTCTAAGGCCACAGACCTGCCTCTCTCAATCTCTGTCACAGACCTGGACCAGACCCTGTAACTTCCAGTCCTGAGTCCTTGGACATTATTAAGAAGGTGTGTGTGTGTGTGTGTGTGTGTGTGTGTGTGTGTGTGCTGCACTGGGATGTCTTAAAGTGTTGTGAAGGGTTGCTTAATCTCTTTCCTCGCACCCTCCTCGTCTCTGTTGGGACATTTTCCAGAAGCCTTTGAGGAATTCAATTGCGTCTCCCCTGCTGGGTCCCCGAGCCTCGAGACGTTTGTTTTCTCTGAGAAACTCTGAGAGGAATGTGGCTTGAAATGTGGGGATCAGAGAGGAAAAACGTAGTTGTGGTTTTTACCTCATGCCATCCTTGCTCGCCTTTTCTGTCACTGCTCTCTGCCAAGCCATTTTGTCATGTTGAAGTCTCATCATTTGTGCTACTTTTTGTGCAACGTCTGTTGTATTTAAACACAAAATTATGAAAGCACTGCTTTTTTTCTCTCTTTCTTTCTTTCTTTCTTTCTTTCTTGTTTTTTTTTTTTTTACACCTGTAGCTGGAAATATCAAACTTTGTATCCCTGGGCGATTCATCTCATTGGCTTTGACTGTGATGGATTTGTTTGATTAAAGTGCTTTTTTTCCTTTGCTTTCAAATGGATTTAGTGAGCTTTTTGGGGATTTTTATTATATTCGTGGACATTTTGTAATATTGCTGTGCTTTAATAGTGTTTGCAGTGTGGATGCTCATACCACTGCACAAATGTATTTACCACAGGCCTCCGTTAATTATTCTAGTGGGTTTCCACACCCTTTTGTTCCTTGTAAATCAACTTTTTTAGCTATATATGCATGCAAACACACACACACACACACACACACACACACACACACACACACACACACACACACACTGGGTGAAGATCCCAGAGAGCTCAACAACCCCAGTTGTAATGATGCTTTTGCCTTAATAAAAAAATAATAGCATTAATTTATTTTTGCCATCTCTGCTTTTTAACTTTGTCTTCTGGGGTAATCAAGCTTTGAGTTTTGAAGCTACCATTGATGTTAACAGGAAGAAAAATGTACCCTTTTGTTTTCAAGCTTTAATTTATGTGCACACTGAAAGATGGCCACCATTACAAGTATGCAAAAATGCCTATTTTAGTTCTTTTAGCAGTAGATCCATAGATTGAAAGGTTGGGCAGATTTTTCAGCAATAATTTTTTTTTATCCTGTGAGGTCTACCCGGGATTATGGTCTGTTTTTTGTTTTTTGTTTTTTCCTATGTGTGTGATGAACTGAAAATTGTATACATACTCAGACTCTCTGTTTCACAAAATTGCCATATTCACCATCATCTATTGTTCTGAGGTCTTGTGTTTTGGTTATTTCCACGTGGGGTTTTGGGAGCTAGAAGGTGACCATATTTTGGACTGGTAGGTGGAATGCAAATTTCTCAGGTAATATAAGCTAGCTTGGTTAGCAATGTACACCCACAGACCTCACAGATAAATGGAGAAAAATTCCATCCATGCAACCTTTTTTTTTTTTTTCTTTTTTTTTTTTGCCACGTATCTGGGTCCAGATCATAAGGCAAACAATCTAAGAAGAGACGTTCAGACCTGCCTCTACCCATCCGCCTCATCCACCACTTCTGGGATGACTGAAGTGTTCCCAAGCCAGGCAAAAGATTTGATCTCTCCAGCTATTCTTCAGTCTACCCAGGGCCTCCTCCCAGTCTGAAACACCTCACGTAGGAGGTCAAAAGTGGTTTTTTTGTTTTGTTTTGTTTTTTGTTTTTTTCCACAAAGTTTTCACTTTGCAACAGTTGCAACATCTCCCTTTGTATATCTCTATATCTCTGAGTTTCTTTGCTAAAATATCATAACGTCTCCATTAGCTCCTTTCAGTGTAGAGGACCAGCAGGTTTACTCTGAGCCCCTCCCAAATGACTGAGCTGGTAGCCACAGCTGATGGTGGCAAAGTAGACCAACTAGTAAATCAACATCTTCACTTTTACACTCAACTCTGTTCTGGTTTGTTGTGGGGAAAAATGTCCGCATTACTACAGGTGTTTCACTCTCCCCTCACATGTGAACAAGACAGCAACATACTTAAACTCCTCCACTGGGGGCAGCAAGTCGTTCCCAACCCAGTAGTGGACTCTGCCCATTTCACTCTGAGAACAATACCCTCAGACACAGAAGTGCTAATTTCCATTGAATGATTTGCACTTACCAAAAAAATAAGACTTTATGCTTCTTGGGTTGTCTGTTAGAACACTTTGCATAACAACACAACCATGGTCGAGAGGTCTATTCACCTCGCCACAACCACTCATATAACAGGCTAGTTATATCAAATTTCTTGTATGAGGGACACAGGCTGTAAACCTGCTTACTTCTGCTCTAAAATTGGAGTGTATCAGGACTGACTAATACACATTTGCAATAGCATCATTTTCCAGTCCAATATCTGTATCATAACTGCTCTTTCCAGTTAAATTGTGTTATGACTATGGGACTCTTTGAATAAAAGACAGTAATGTTAGTTAGCTTGTTTCTATGTTATCATTAAGTTTCTGTATGGTGCTCCGGAGGATTTTAGGAAGCAGCCCCATTGCAAGATTTAAAGACCTCATTATTGCACGAGGTGTAACACAAATGAACCAACTGCCATACTACACAAGAAACTAATTGCTTTTTTTTAATGGTACAGCATTGTGCATGTTATTCCCCACTGCTGTTCAATTTAATTGTCTGCCTCAAGTGTGTTGTGAGCCTCAAACACACACACACACACACACACACACACACGCACGCACGCACGCACGCACGCACGCACGCACGCACGCACGCACACACACACACACACACACACACACACACACACACATAAACATAAACATTAATAGTGCATAAAGAGACAAAGCCATGTCTTCCTAGTAGCCCTGTAGGCATTTTCATCAACCCCTCATCAGGGTTGGTGCCAGTTTGATTTCCTGCAGTACCTTACTGTTACTAGTGACAATGCGGGCAGGTATTCAGCAACATGCTGTTTATTCAGCAGGCCAGCTAAGCCTGTGTGTGTGTGTGTCTGTGCATGGAACCACAGTCCTTTCCCTTCTGGCCATGCTGAAGAACTGGCTGTGACATCTTTCCAGTAGGTTAAGCTATTTAACCTAATCTGAATGAGAGAATGGGATTGGTGGACAGTCAAGGAGGGAGGAAGCCTCTCCCAGCTGTTCTGCTGTTCATTGTTTTCTCTTTTTTTCCCCCTCTTCAGGGGAAATTGTCACTGGCTTGAAACTGACATTCCTCAGCCTTGTAGTAGGCTGATATCCATTTAGCAGAAATGCTAAAAGACCTTTTCTGTCTGTAGTGATCATGTGCTGTGGGCAAAAACTGTGCACAACTGGATGTGAAATAAGATATCTGTGGAAACCAAATGCTGATACCTGCCATGCAACAGACAAATTAGACTGAGTACCTTCCAGTAGAGCTGCCACGATTAGTCGACTAGTCACGATTACGTCGACTATCAAAATCGTCGACGACTGATTTAATAGTCGACGCGTCGTTTGAAGCTTTGTAAGATCACAAAAGACGCAGGAATAAGTAGTAGGATTTAAAAGTGTAATAACGGACTGAAACAGAAGATGGCAGCAGTGCATGTAAAGGATGCCAGCTGCCGTTAAACCCCGAAGAAGAAGAAGCTGTGTCCCAGAATTCATAGTGCGGCCCAGCGCAGTTGTCAACAATGGCGGCAGCTAGTTACTTTTAATATTACTCTTATTATTCTTTCTGGGTCACAAAATAAACGTTTAACATATTTTCAAGCTGTAAGTTTTACGTCCAATCGATGCATGATCTGATTAGTCGACTAATCGCAAAAATAATCGGTGACTAGTCGACTATCAAAATAATCGTTTGTGGCAGCCCTACCTTCCAGGTGTAGCTAAAAGGGAGGTTTACTTTATGCATAGCAGTGTAGCAAGAGCTTTAGTGCATTGTGTTAAAAATTGACTACCAAGCCTGTGCGCTATATTACACATCGGTGTCACTGAAGATAAAATAAGTAATTATGGTTCCAGGAACATTCTGAGGGAAAAAAATCAGAATTTCTAAGCTTAAAAATAAATTGAATATGCTAAATTTACAAGAGAAAACTCTACGAAAGAAAAAAAAAAACTGTGGTTTTTGTGAAGGAACTACATCGTTTAACTTTGCAAGGTTGGATCAGCCTTATCATACCACAGATGACCTAATCAATTTGTGCTTCTCAGTGCAAGAAGGAAATGCTCAGGAAGACTAGAAAAACACAGCATATATCACTTTCTTTTACACCTCCTCCCTTGCATCTTCAATTGTTATTCCTGCTTAATGGTAAGCACCAAGCCTCAGAGCATCAGGTTCTTGATTCAAGTCTCCCGATGGTCCCAGAACTTCCTGTGTGACCAACCTCTGATCGTTAAGCAAAAATATGTATCCCCTGACTGGTATGACAGCGGTTCAAGTTGCTGACTGTCACAGGTGGAAACTGGTTGCTCCCAAAGCCTCCTTGTCATTGCTTTGGTCACTATCAGATTGCATCAATGACAGCAACTTGTCATAAACACACACCTTTTATTCTTTGAGTTGTAGTAAAGAATACCCAATATGTTGGTGTATTGTGCAAAGTAAATAGACACAAAAAGGGTGGTGGGCAGTATGACAACTCATGTAACCAGAATTATTGGAACCCTGTTCTTTGTCCCTTCCCAAAATGTGCACAGGCTACTAAACATTACATTATCTGGAGCCTTGGGGAACAAATCCAGTCTCATTTGTAATGGTCCCAATAGCTGGTCGGGGGTGGGTTGGACAAAATGCTCGCATGCATACTGGTAGAGAAAAACAGTGTGCAAATAAACACTTTTGGATTCAAACTTCCCTTGAGCGTTGGAGTAATTTCTGTGCATGTGCTGTGCTGCATGTTGCTGTAACTCGAGCTCTGTTCTCTGTCGTTTCTTTCTTTCTTTTTGGTCCACTGACATGCAGTGAGCAGCACGCTCTCTGGTACGAAGCCTCTGGAGTTTCATGATAACACTTACCATGAAGAAAAATAAAAAACATACACCGATCATTGCTCAAATATCTGCATGGTATTTGCACTCGGAGCCAGAAAGGAGTGTTAGTTGAGGTTCAGGTAATTCTCTGGCACTCTCTATGGGATTTGTCCTTTTTTTCCTTTCCTCTATCATTTTCTTTTTTTTCCCTAAAAAAGCTGCTTTTACAGTAAATTTCACAGGAGTACGAGCACAGTTTTTCTCTTTTACCTTTAAAAGCACATAGCGAGATAGATCCCTGCTGGTAATTCATAGAGGGGGACTGAAGGAAGAAACTGAACAGCTTTGAGGTGTGTTTTGTTGTTTTTTTTTTTTTTTTTTTTTTTTCTTTTTTTTTCGTCCTGGTCTTTCCCCCTGCAAAGCTCTTATCATCACTCTCACCCATCTGGTTTTCATCCCTGTTAACATTAGTCAGAATGCTTTAGACCAGACTAAGACTACATAGAAGAGGAACTTTCAAACATTCCTGTAATTTATGACAGTTTGCCTCGAGACTTTTTCATTAGTTTCGTGCATATGTGCAATTATGACCTGGATAATGGGAAATCTTCATTTTTAATTTCCGGAAAGCCTGATGAGTTATAAAATGGTATAAATTCCCTTGGCAAGTGTAAATTTAAACCTTCTAAGTAAAGCAGTTGTTCTGCAGACATTACAATTTATCACAGCCAAACAAAGCCTGTGTCCATACCTTTTTCTTTCTTTCTTTTTTTCTAGGTTTCATAGGTCATTTGCATTCGTGGCGCTGTGGGAGTCTCTGTAAACCCTCAGCACGCCATGGCAGATGGTGAGAATATTTGCCTTGGCCGTGAGGTGCAGTTGAGGTGCAGGGTATTTTGGGGAAAAAAAAGCTGAAAGAGAGAGTGAAGGGAAAACTGGACGATAAATAATAAAATCAGCTGGTTTAATGTCTCGTAGACTTTCTTTATCGTAAATGAAAGGCTAACTTTAGATTTGAGAGGATCGGGGAGAGAGATATGCATTGGACAGTTAGCTAAAGTCATGTTTTAAGCCCTTGGTTATTAGTAACTGGCTGGAGTTACTAAATTACTGAGTTGTTTGGGGTTTGGTTGGTTGTTTGCTTGGCTAATTTAGTGATCTGCATCCGTTCTTTGTTCTTTGACTTGCTCCAAGGAACAATAATTTATGCTTTCCCATTAAGTTTTAACCTCTAACACAAAGAACCAAGGAGAGACAGTAAAAGTAAAAGGAGAATAAAGATTGCACAGAAAAAAAATCTGGTGAAATATATAGAGGTTTTCTCAGCTATTGGCCTCGAAGGGCTAAAGGACGACTGGATAGGAGAAAAGAGAGCAATTACTTTGATATACCACAGCCCAGTTTAGCCAGACTCTGACCTTGTGGCATGAGAGGAGTCTTGGTTTAAATGCAGCGAGGGAGTGGGAGAGGAAGTGCGTTTTAGCTGGCTGATGACTTTGCTGGGTAACAGTGAGGGTGTCTTTTTGGCTGGAAGGCGCACAGACAGGCCTTCTGACATCTTATTGGCAAGTGTTCCTGATAGGCAGAGAGCCTGACTGAAGTCTGGACACTAGACAAGCGCTGGAGCGACTCCAGAGGAAATCCAAAAGACACAGAAATAAGTTCCAAGTCCAAGCAACTTTTTTTAAAGTTCAAACTAGCAAGTTTTAAGTTCCTGGCTTTGGGTTTCAGGTACTTCTTGCTGACTCCAGCCTTGTTTATACTCCTTCACTGAATGGGATTCACCCCATTCAACCTGCAAGCAGACCATAATGGATATTTTTATGCTCGGGTGTGACATGCAACCCCCTAACACACATCTTTTATTTTTTATTTTTCTTAAGGGGCGGCTCTATAATTTGTGTGTAGTTTGCTGCACAAAAAAGAGCCTGAGTCATCTAAAGAAAGGTAAACAGAAAGAGGAAGCAGTCGGCACACAGCTGCAGACAGGCCTCTGTGTTTCATTGACCTTTTCTCGTGACACGCACTTGATGGAAAATCTTTTTCTTTCTTTCTTTCTTTTCTTTCTTTCTTTCTTTTCCTTTTTTTTTTTTTTTTTTTTTTTTGGCTTCACATAATTAAAAAAGAAATTTTTTTTTTATTTATTTTTTTTTACCTCATTAGCTACATTTTGACACAGCAAGAAGGTGCGTAGCAAACATTATGGAGTTATTGTAATGACTTCTTGAGACTTAAGCATTTTTTTTTTTTTTTTTTTGCTTGGATGGTTGAATTATACCCCTCAGACTTGAAGCTAAATTCCAGCACAGTTTACTGGTGGATGGGCAGTTAGGTTGGTGGAGCGCGCTGCTAGACCTCTAATTATCTTAAATGAGAAAAGCCATGTTGATGTATGGCCCTACAAGACAGCTGAGAAACCCCCCCCCCAAAAAACAGCTTAAGCAACATGACACTGGCCTCCACAGGTTGATTTTTGGTGGCTGGAGTTGGAAGATGTTTATATTCATTAATGCATCACATATTTCTGGGTTTACATCATTCTGTATCTGATTATCTGATGGATCAGAGCAAAATTATAGCCCAGCATAAAGTATGATAAAAATGTGCTTCTTTGTGTGCTTCTGGCCGACAGAGAACGCCCCATTGATGGGAGAAGCTGAATGAACTGATTGTGATTTGAAGTGAAAGGATCTCAGTCTGAGCGTTGCAGTGGCCAGTCTGCTCTCTTCAGTTGGATGATTCCAACATACTTATTTTTAGACCCCGACCAAAAAAAAAAAAAAAAATTATAAAAGAAACAAACTATGAACTTGATTTGCCTTGAGGTCCTCTGTCATTATCATCCTCACTATCTCAGTCCATTGCTTTGTATGACACAAAGCCTATTTCTCTTCTCTTGCTGTATGTTTGGCCTCAGCTGGATGACCATTTCCTCTGCTGAGACTGTTGCCAAGATCAGAGGAGGTCATGAGAACTGGCTATACTGTTCAATTTTTAAGTACCACTTTCTAGAGTTGAAGCCTCTTTAAAGAACTTGGATTATTTTAGTAATTCCAAGAACTAAGAGTAAAATTTTAATACTAAAATGGGATGTAATGCTAGAATTTATCATTTAACACCAGCTGAGGCTTTTATGGTGTTTTGACTGTTTAATCTAGAGTGTCTCCTTTTCCTGTATTTATGGTTATTATTTTTAAAAAGAAATTTGCTTTGAAAAAAGCAGCGCACTTTTAGACCTCTTGGAAAAGTCAAGCCTTACGGACTAAAATTTTTAAAGTCTCAGCTTTAGAGCAGAAATAAACATGTTTACAGCCTGGTGCAAAAGAATTTGGGACTCCTCTGGGATTCTGTTTTTTGTGTTTTGTTTTTAACTTACCTGTTAAAATTGTATGCAGTAACGCAGTAACCACACTGGCTAACATAATTTTTTGTCACGTTCAGTGTCTGGTTGTACTAAAGCCCAATCCAAGTTCGGTTTCTCTGTGGATGCGTTTATTTTGTTTTAAGTCTGTTTGGGTTTGCTAGCCAAAATTAACATCCAATTTAATATTGAGGTTTTGTAGACATGTGACCACTAACCACATGACTATAACCTATACACCATTTTGGACATGTAACAATCATGGGGACAGGGAAGGATTACGTGTAAAAGGCTCCAGTCAATGGCAACCACCTAAATGAGGGAAAAATTAATGTTCCAACCTGCTGTGAGTGGTTCCTGGAGGCCGCTGGCAACTGTAAGGAAAATGATTGCTAAAGCCTCCGTCACACAGGCCTACAGACCTGCTGGGAACCACCCATCACTTGAGAAAAATGTGTATTCACCAGCCATTTGGCAAAAACCTCCATGTGGTCGCTTTGGTTGTTAGAGTATTGCTGTGGTCATAATTTGAATGCTAGTGACGGACGCTGTAGCCAATGTCTCAAAAGGCATAACTTTTACTTTGAAGGCAAACCGTGTCCACCTTTGTAGTTTTCATGTTTTACTTTAACTTGGGTAGTAGTTAGTGAGCTTTTGTAGACAGACATGAAAAACTGTAGGCAACTGTGACAATCCACTAGCAACCATAGTGATAATTAGAAGAATTTTGGTGCAGCACCTTCTTTGAAATCTGTTTGACCCAGCGATGGCCAGAAACCTCCTCCAAGAGCCACTACCGATGAGTCAGGGAATACACTTTTTAGACAATTTTTCCATAGCAACCGGTGGTGGTGCTATGTTCAATGTGGCGAAAAACTCTTGAGTCACATGAGAAACATAAACACAGTGAAGTACAGATGCACCTTGTTATCAAAGTTGGCTAGTTTTGCAAACTTTGAAACTCCCCTTGTGTACAAATATGGTGGTCACATCCAGTTTCAGAAAAGCCAAGATGGCTGCAGTCATCAAATCAGTGGCTATATTCGTCTTTTGATCATTTGATCTCATCAAAATGCAGCAGTGCCTTTTGTCAGGCTTCACACTGACAGTTGGTTCCCTCAGAGTTTTGTTTTGCTTTATCCCACTTCCCTCTTTTGCTTCCTACATCTGAAACAAGTGAATGAAAGTGAAACACCATGAAAATCTACAGTAAACAAGACAAGAAATTCTTGATAACCTTATATTGAAACTGGATTTAACAGAGCTCTCAACGTTTCCCCCTTCTGCACACAACTTTGAAGTCTGAAACCGGCTTCTTTCAGTACTCTGTGGACCAGGTTTAGTGAAGTTTGCCAGCTACTGCATGTTGTTTTTAGAGGTTTGCTTCAGTGCCCAAAAAGAGCTGAGTCTGACCGCGCCTATCGGGTTTGGCATCCTGCTTTCCTCGATTCCCAGCACTTTAGCTATCACCTCTTAATTCCAGCTCCTCTTTTCTTCACCGTTTAAGTTACATTTGGGATTTCTTTTGAGTGCCGGCTAACTGTTTTGACAGAAAACTGAACACAAACTGGTTAATGAAACTCGCTGCTTTGTTGAAACTGAAGATATGTAAGAAGAGACATGTGAGCCCTGTTATTATAACTGGTATTGATATAAAATCATTTCACCTCTGCTCGATCAGTGACATTCCCATCTGCATTCCAGTGTGTTGCATTACATGAATAAGATATGGGGTGTCTCCCCAGTGCATGTACACTGGCTTACAATAGTTATTGGAGAGGAGTTTGCTGATATTGGAGGAAATTGCTTCTTTCCAAAACATACTTGGAATTTAGTCTTGATTTCACTTAGATAGTTTTGCCCTAAGAGGAGAGGCTGCACCCTGTTTCAAAAGGTTCAAAACCCTTGGTTAAGTCTACATCTCCAACTCCATACTCACCAGTATGTGGTTCACTGTGCTGAGTGTTTCTCGGATCTCATAATAAAACTCCTGCGTCTCTTCCAAACCCAATATTGCTCTGCACTGCAGAAAACTGGACCCCATATTTTTGAAATTTTGTGCAGGAGATTCCATGGAAGTTTTTAGTTAATGGAGTGCATTAGAGAAAACAACACAAGAGAAGAAAGAGAAAATGGTCAAAGTAAAAGCAAATAGCTGTTTCACAAATGCTGCTGCAGACAAACCAAACAGGCAATGCTGAGTGGTTAAGATCAATCATAGGAGTGAAGAACGGAAACATATATCTGGCTACAAGTTGAGAAGAAAGAAAGAGGAGGGTGGATTTTTCTCTTCAGAGTTGTCCACCCCCCACCCCCACTTTAAAACCAAGATTACCACTGAACATGCCTGAATCCTGTCCCAACTCCAGAAATCCATGAGCTGTGACATCTGTCACTCTCTCTGTGAAAACATACATACATTCACTACGAGTCCTCAATATCTAGCAGCAGACGGTGTCCATGTGTGGAACCGACATGTTCAGTGGTAACTACAGTATGTGGGTGTGTCCCCACAGACCGGTTGGACACATGCGGTAGCCAGATGGTGACAGACTTGGCTCGCATATTGACCTTCAGAGCTCTGACTCCTCTATATTTTCCTTTCCACCTACAGCATAATATATGTGTTTATATGTACTTTTAAAGTACAAAGCCTCTGCTGTGTCAGGCAGATTATTACTTCTAATACTTTGTCCTCCGTGTAAGCGCACATTATCTGTACGGAGCTCCAAAGAGTACAACACTAAGAAAAAAAATGCTTGAAATAAATAAAAGCCTTTAAATGGTCAAAAACACCACAACAACAAACTGATTGTGCCAAAAATGTTAATCCTGATTATTTTGTTTATTATTGAGGTCATGCTCATTTTTAGATGATTAGTCATTAGTCAACTTTAGTTTTAATTTTAGACCAAACTCCAACCAACCAAAAACCAAATATGTAGATGGGTGGTGGTGGTATTGGAGTGTTTTTGACCTTGAAGCTCACCTCGCAAATGCACCTGCAGGGCACAGATGGAGGCCCAGGTGGCAGCGGGCTCACTTTCCTCACATGACCTCCACAGGAGCCACAGGGAGCACGACTAGGGTTTCCACTGGTTCACCTACAACGATTAGAGCTTTAGGGCCCTAAAATAAATCTGCTGGTCATAGGCTTTGGTTTTTTTCCCGGAACATCTTGGCTCAGTCTGAACTAAACTGTGAGGGAGTTTCAGCTTTCAGAGAGGGACAAAAGTGCACTGCTGTAAAGAAACAAAACATTGCATAACCGCTGAATGAATGCAGCAGAGTCATCCTTTTAGCTGTATTATCTTGTTTCCGTTATTACTTGAAGCAAAAATCATAACAAACTAAATTGTATTAATTACTCAGCCCCCACTCGCCCTCAATTCAGTATTTAGAAGGAAGTCATGTATAAAAGCTTAAATGTCCTTGTAGAAGATGAGTTTACAAGTGTTTTGAGGGTACTACAGAGAGCAGCACAGGCGTAATACGAGATCAAAGCCAAATTGGAATCAGATTTTAAATTTTAAAGGCGTGACTCTTTGGGATACAAGTCTGCAAACTGTATTTGTGTCTAATGGGTTTCTTATAAGTGACAGTATATCGACCATATTTAAATAAGTCTGATGCATTATGCTACGGTAACACTGCGATCGCTCAGGGAGTTGCCTTCCTCAAAGCTACTTTGGTACATCGAGTTGGTAGAAAAACAGCAAAAAGAGTCAGTTTGAAATCAGTTTGCACTTGAATTGGGTTAAGTCGGAAATAACATTCAATCTGGTTGCAATAATACAGCAAGTAACTGTTAGTGGTCAAACTGTTGCAACAAATTAATTCACATTAATGAGACAGAATCTCAAAGATTTGAAACAGAAGAATAGAAATACCTCCACAAACTGTGATGTTGTTGCTGCAGGATGATGTTTTAACTGCAAAATGATGTAGGCGCTCAGCACTTAATAATGGTCGTGGCAGATGGCAGCCCCTCCTGGAGCCTGGTTCTGCTGGAGGTTTCTTCCTGTGAAAAGGGAGTTTTTCCTTCCCGTTTTCTCCAAGTGCTCATTGACGGTCATTTGATTGTCGGGGTTTTCTTTGTATTATTGTAGGGTCTGTCCCTTACATTAGAAAGCTCCTTGAGGCGACTGTTTTTGTAATTTTTTGCTCTATAAATAAAGCTGAATTGAATTAATGGAAGGAAATTAAGTAAACTTTCAAAGTGTGTTGGATATAAATTTTCAGCTTTGATTTGATTTTTGTTTTTGTTTTTTGTTCGTTTCTTTGAGCCCATTTCTGAATTTTACTCTTTTATTTTTGGATTTTTCTTCTTGCCCTTCCCTTTTTTTTTTTTTTCTTTTAATTTTCTTGGGAATATTTGTTGCTGGTGATAGGAAAATGATCAAACCATCATTGCAGAGAGAAATGGACATTACACACACACACACACACCCACACACACACACACACCACCTTCTCCCGATCTTAAGAGCATCTACGCTCTATGATTTGAAGCATGAAGTGTTGACTTAAAGTGCAGCTCTCATGATTTAGATATATATGTGTCATTGGTTGTGTGTGCCTGTCAAAGTAAGGAATGTGTGCCTTTCTAACTGCATATTAACCTAACTAGAGCAACCTAAGAATGCATAATAGTACGCTGTAACTTTTCAACAGCTATGCAGAATGGCAGGGTAGTGAACTGCATAGAGAAAATGACTCTGGGCTAATTTTGGGTTTCCGTGCGTGTCTATTTTAGCCCCACGTTTGGCTCTCATGTTTTTTGGTGGAATCCAGTGAATCTCAGATTCATGAGGCTTATACTACTGATGAAGCAAACCAATTGAACCGTGCTTTCCCTGCTCTGCCAGTTCATCATTAAACCGAGCAAAACTGATGGTGTTGTGTTGCTACTAACTTGCACACTTCTCCTGAGGCATTATTCTTATTTCTCAATGCTTCTGGCTGATCTCCGACCTCAAGCTGTTCATTAGACATCAGCCTGAGGCTTCACATCAGGTTAAAGGTCAGCTGTTTGTTGGTGAGAAGAGAAGTTTTAGAAAACCACTCACAATCTTTTGAGGTATTCTATTGAAAGATAAAAGACAAATGTGGAGACTTCTGACATTAAGGCACTTTGAAGTTGAAAAATCAATTCCATTATCAGCACTCACCTGATGTATGCACCTTACTTTCCTCTTCTGGCCAGCTGTGTTCTTCAGTTTCCTTTATTTTGATCTATTTTTTTCTCTTCTAGCAACGTTCACCGGGCAAAGTGCTGTTTGACCTGGTTTGTGCCCATCTCAACCTGGTTGAGGGAGACTATTTTGGACTAGAGTACCAGGACCAGCGGAAGATGACAGTAAGATGCACATATATTGCACCACGGAGTGTTTTTAAGTACTTTTAACTAATTTCTGTTGTTTAAAACCATTTTTTATCTTTGCTAACCAGGAAAATCTCTCAAATTAAAACTCCCTTCTCACTTGCCACAAGCTAACTTTAGCTTTAATCACATGGGTACACAGCGTGTGTGGTTGAGGTTGTGTTCAGTCACATATAATGGAGGTGTTTGAGGTGCCTTAGGGAAACTCTGCAACAAACTTCTCATTCTGTTTCTCCCTCTTGGCACTCTTTGGTTTGTCAAAGACAAATGTGGAAGAAAGTCATGCTCTTCATTTTTATATTAACAAACACTTGGGAAAGCTTTATCACACTGTTGAGTGTGTGGGGGGGTAGGCTGAGGACATGGGAATATGGGAAACAGAGAGCAAGGGAGAGAAACTTCACAAATAAATAAAATATAAATTTTTTTGTAACCACTCTTGTGTGAGAAGTGTTTCAGATATAAATGAGCCTGGATTTAGGTTTTCTATGCTCCAAAAAGCAGCAGCTGGCTGTATAATGTTTTGTAGACTTGCTGTATGTTACTGGGGCTGTCTATAGTTTTAATTCTTTTGTTTACTTCACTTTCTATTAATGCAATTAATTAAATAAAAAAAAACTTGTAATAAAGGAGAATTTGGCTGCAGGACAACAGTAAGTCTGTAACTCAGAGATGGACCGATCCATTCTGTTGAAACACATGAACACAAGCTCTTTAATGTATTTAAACACAGGCAGTCGCTGTGCTTACCAGTGCCTCAGGCATGAGAGCTGTTGTTTTGAAGTGGATCAGTGGAACAAATGATGTAATGCTGAAGAAATGATTACAACTTTGTCAAGACAAATACTCAGAAAGCAGACCCACATGCACATGACATATGAGGCTGTCCGTCAAGCAGATCGCCCGAATCGAAACATCGCTATATATCAAAGACATTCACACTGAATCTGCTCACATCCATCCACAGCCATCACAACACTGCCATCATATTCAATGGTATCTTTTGTGCTAATACAGTGAATAATAATAATAATGGATTGGATTTCATATAGCGCTTTTCAAGGCACCCAAAGCGCTTTACAATGCCACTATTCATTCACTCTCACATTCACACACTGGTGGAGGCAAGCTACAGTTGTAGCCACAGCTGCCCTGGGGCAGACTGACAGAGGCGAGGCTGCCATATCGCGCCATCGGCCCCTCTGGCCAACACCAGTAGGCGTTAGGGTAAAGTGTCTTGCCCAAGGACACAACGAAGTTCTGAGCTTCAGCTACTGCTAAACCCTGAATAAGAACTTTTTAGGTATTTTCACTTTCCTTTCTCTTGGCATTTGTTATAGAAATATAAAAGACTGGTTTCACCCAGTATCTGTGAGCTCCTCCTACACCATCGGGAGTTGAGCATCCAAAACTGGCACACAGGTACATCTTAGACCCCTGAAGGTTCTTATCTATATCATAACATAAGAACGTAATCTTGTTGCCTGGTAACCACCTATGAGCAGGTCAAGATGACCCGTTTGTAGCATTTAGGCACCTGTAACACCTTGTATAAGCATCACGTTATTTTAATTTCACAACAATGACATGTAACTTATATCCACAAAAACTGAATCATGTTGCCTAGCATCATGCTTCAGTGACAATGTTTTGCTAAGATTGCCCATTTGTAGCACTGATTCAGGAGTATTTGCCTTGCAAAAGCATCATATCATATCAGCAACATCTCAATTATATCCACAAACCTTGAATTATGTATGATATATGATGACATGTCATGTTGCCTGGCAGCCACCTAACAATAAAGTCACAGACCAAACACTACTGTAGCATGGGCATGGACCAGTCATTTAGTAAATGCACATTAAAAAATGTCCAAAGCAAATGTGCAGTTCAGTTTTTTTTTTTAAACAGGAGAAGAATGAATATATGTTATTTTAATACATAATTGACATAATAGAGTTTTAACATATTTACTTTGAAAGAAATTCTGCTTTTCCTTCTATTAACAAATTATAGCTGAAAATAGCTCTCTTTTTAGTAAGTGTCCAGCAGATTTGGGAATTATTATGAACTGTGGACCCATGAAACCTGAACTGAACCGCTTGAAGGAAAATAAATGAGATAAAATAACAGATACAGGAGTTTAAAGGCTAGAACTTATCAGGTGATGTCTGCTACACGTAGGACCTCAGGTTTTACTAAAAGAGTCTTTAATATTTCCAGTGAAATGATCTCTTTTCTCACAGCTGGAACAAACATGCACGTTAGTTGAAAATGAATCATTTTTGTAGCTAGAGATGAAAATCAGGTATCCGTCTTTAAGACACTGTAATGAAAGTAAAGCTGTTCCCTGATGCCCGCAGGTGTGGCTGGATCTTTTGAAGCCGACACTGAAGCAGATCAGACGTAAGTCACTCTCAGATCCCATCTCTTCTTTCATCCTTCAAAAGCCTCTGTGCTTCAAACTTAAACACAAATCCAAACTCTTTCTAACTCAGACATTAGACACTCCCACTAATAGTAGTAAACGGATATTTCCTCTGCAGCCTTTCTGCATCTCTCCACTCTGTCTCGTTCTTTCTAACCACATCCCGTTATTTCCCTCCTCCAGGACCTAAAAACACCATCCTTCGTTTTGTGGTGAAGTTCTTCCCTCCTGACCACACGCAGCTCATGGAGGAGCTGACTCGGTAGGTCTTCCCTGCACAGAAACCACACCTATCTGAAGAAGAAGCTCCCAAATTAAAAGACATGCTGTTCTGCATTTGGTTTCCTGTCTGGTCGCTGTGATTTCAGTCCTTCACCAGGAATTTTTAAGGACAATTTACGATTTACAGCTGCATTCAAACATGAAGCAGAAGTCTTGTATTCTTCTTGTTGTCTGCCTGTTGTTATTTTTGGTCAGACCCTTAGCATTTATAACACATTTATATGCCTGACATCAAATAAGCCGTTTTGTCTTTTCTGGACCCAAACATATTTTTGTCATCTGGGAACAAGGCTCAATAAACCTTCTGGTATTCCAAGCCAGCTGAAAGGAAGTCAAAGAAGATGAATGCTCTGACCACTTCTGGCCTTTTATTCATAGTTTAACCCTGGAAGATGCATTTTATCTGGAAAACCGATCTCTTTTTTTGTCCTGATTCCCACCTATTCCCTCTGTCCTTTTAACATACTTGTTTAGAAAGTGTAGCGTTATCTGCAGACCATCAAGTCCGCCTTCTTGTTTAGTTTAGTCTGACAGAGCCTAGCGGGACCCTTCTGGACTGTTTCTGTTTGTCGGAGCTGATTTAGGACACACGCTACAGCAGAAATTCTTGGTCACTTGGCTAAAACATAAATAGGACAATTATCTGACCTTCCACATTTTTCCCATGGTGCTGACACTCCTACAGCCACCCAGCTGGGCTTAATTTGAGATGATGGCAAATCAGGAAGCACTAAAGTTATCTGTAGAAATAAAGTTATACCCACTGTAGTGAAATCCTACATCTTACAATTGATTCCTGTGACCAGCTCACTGTAGATAAAAATAGGAGAGATTAGTCCACTGACCTCATATCATCTCTGATTGTGTCAGTGGACGAACATGAAGTAGACACATAGTTGTTTCTTTTCCCCTTTTGTTTGGCTCCCACAGTGTTGCCGCTGTCAGTGTTTCCTTTGATGAGTAATGTAAGCACAGATGGAAGAAAGGCTTCCTTGTGTGTATATCAAGCTGTTAACCTCCTATTAGCTGCTGATTACTGAACCTTCACCCCCAACCGATTGTGTGACATTTATTGTCTTCTGGTGCTGTATAAACCAGAGCACTCGAGAGAGCGTATCAACAAAGACAAAAGCTTTGACCTTGGGTGCTAACAAAAAGGTCAAGGTCCAATGCTTAGTTAACCTGGGTAATCATGACCCCTGAAGCCTTGTGTATTCTTGTGAAGTTTGAAGACAATCCATGGAAAAATTGTGGGTAGTATAAAGTTTTTACTGATCGAATAGTTACTAGTACCTACCATCACAAGCGATCCAATTATGTACCGTCTCTCTTCAGGGGGGAGAATAAAATTGAATCGAAATCATAAATGGGATCTGCCCCCAATAACAGTGCTACTCCAGTATGGTCAAGGCCGCTGTATTGACCTGATGTTTTTCAGTCTAAATAAGTGCAGCTTTCTTGTGTAATAACATTCTGCACTGAAAGCCTCATTACTAGCAAGGTAATCATGCAGCAAAACAGTTGAATTGGATTTCACATTAAAACGTGCCGCAGATCATTGATCACACTCTCACATGGATGCACTCTGAATGCAGTCAACTGTTTGCCCACATACAGTGAATAGAAAGGCAGTGAATCAGGTTTAAATGTTGGATTCTGGATATCCTCTTCACGGATGAACATGCGGATCTCGAATACTTTTTCCGGTGATGCCGTTTACAATGAATCCTGGCGTGCTCTTACAGGGTGATGTTGCCTACAGGCTTTTTTCCTTTTATTAAAAAATTGTCTTGGATGGAGCCATGTCAGATAGCTTTGACTGTCATTGTCACTTAAAGTGAATCAGAATCCACCCACTGTCGTTGGACTTTCTTAATTAAAATGTGACGTCAAAGCCCGGCAGCATGTGCATGCACGGGTGCACATGCTTGTGTCTGTGACTCTCATTAAGCTCTCATCGTGGTGTAAGTAGCCGCCTGTATAATGATTAACAAAGCACCACAATTAGGGTCAGTTTGAAGGCAGTAGATGCAAAGCAGCGGGCATACACAGGGTTTCTCTCTAAATGCCATCACTTTAATGGTTATGAGATTGTCTCTAACATTGTAAGCTGCTGTGTTTATGGAGTGTGCATTAACTCCTGTAACCCCTCCCATTCCAACTTCTGTTTTTCATCTTCCTTTCCCTCCATCCCCTTAATCTCTTCTTTTTTTTTTTTTTTTTTTTTTTTTTTTTTTGCTTTTCCTCCAGGTATCTGTTTGCTCTACAGATTAAACGCGACCTGGCCTGTGGTCGTCTTATCTGCAACGACACGAGCGCCGCTCTCATGGTCTCCCACATTATTCAGTGTAAGTTTTAACACAAAAGGTATTCAAGAATCTGATGCTTGGAAGGTGCTGAAGCACACAAACGAGTTCCTTTTTGGATGATTTTGACATGCTGTGAATGTCATCAAATCATAACAGCAGTCAGTGACTGGAAAAGAATGAATTAAAATATGCAGATGTTGTTGAGCGGGTTCCTTTTTGCCTTCACAATTAAGGGTAATCATTAATAATCACAGCAGCTGTATTGATTCGTATAACTTTAATTTTTAATTTGCATCCGTGTAGAGGGAAAAAAAAGAAGAAATTAAAATCCACGCTTTGCAAAAAGCATGTATGCAAATTAAACAGGAATAAATTAAACTTGAGCCTGAACATAATTTTATGCCTGAGAGCTGTCGGACCGAATAAGAAGGCAGAAATCTGTAATATAAGAGGAAAAATGATCCTCTATTATTGGATTGCCACACACTGGTTACTTGGGTTATTCATTAATGCTTCAGCAGCAAAGTGGGTGGAAGTGATGGAGCCTTTCAAGGCAGGAAAGAGCACTCTTTTTACTCACAGCTTCCTTTCGTTCATCACATGACAAATGCCAGGCTAAAGGCGATTGTGCCACCCGGTAAATGCCTGTCATGTTGAGGGATGTTGGATTCTTCACCGTCTCTGAAGTTGTCATCTATCCTTTGGTGCCTCCGCGACGACTGCTGATATTTTGGGGCTTTCGCTGTCATCTGTCAGTGGATACGCAATTCAAGACTTGCTGCTCATCATCAGACAGTAGCTGACTGCATTTCACCAGATATGGCCCCTCTTGCTTGCTTAGATCTGATGGGTCAGTTGCCTGCAGACACTGCATATTCATATGCAGATAGCTTTTAACAGTTATTAAATTTTCCTTGTCTGAAAAGATCTTTGGCCTCTGAGAAGGTTCTATTATAATGTAAATGCTTTGCTTATGTAGATGACTGACTGTAAATCAACAGATTCATTACAGATATTCCCTGTGGGGGTCATTTCAGCACCACTTACTGTGGTTTATACCAAGTAAATGACAAAGAACATAAATACAAAAGTGCCCCCTTCAATACTTACAGTAATACTAACGGGAACCACCATAGCATTATAAGCTCAATCACCTCTCATTTATAATTGTAAGCGTTATAGTTGAATGAAGTGTGAGCATGTGGCCGTGTACAGGATGCACTTTACTGTCTGGATTCGTCACAATAATTGTAACTCAGCTCTTTAAATGGAGGATATAGGATCTTGACTCCGTCTTTCAGATGCTGCTAAGGTACAGCGCCGTATACTGAAGGATATTGCTCAGTTGTCATAGCAACTGTCAGTGCTCAGCCTGTATGTGTACCTGCGGGCGGTACAGTATGTGGGGGTTATTACTGCTGGCATAAAACAGATGGGGACGCATGCATCAGCACACTTCATCTATAACAGAGTGGCCGAGGTTGGTGTGTGGATGAGGAAAAGACCTTTTAACTCTTTTTTCCTCAACACTCTGCATCTTTATTTTCAGCTCCTCGTCCTCATTTTAAACAAATATCCATTTTCTTTTCCCTCCACCAGCTGAGATCGGAGACTTCGATGAGACCCAGAGCTGGCAGCACCTCCTTCACAATAAGTATCTGCCCGACCAGGACGCCATTAGAGATGAGATCATAGACTGCCACCGTGAGCATGTGTGAGTTATCTCGTGTGTCCACACATGGATCACGTATTGGATGTGGGTTTCAGTGAATTCAGGGTTTTCTCTATGCTGTGGGAATCCGCATGGGTTTAATCTCCACAGTGTCAAAAAATGGCAACCAATGATAGTTTTCAGCCCCTCCCAGTAACTTGAATGGCATTCAAACCCCAATCCCATGTGGAAGTCGTGTACACACCTGGCTGCTCTACCATGTCTTACTTACTTCATAGCCTCCATGCTCTCTTACTCTATACTTTGTCGACCTGAGATGTGGGGCAGTAACAATAAAAGTGCCCAAGTTAAAAAAGGAGACTAAGAAAAAAAAAGTTATTATCAATAAAACTAAAGCAGGCAGAACACCTGCTGTCACCATCAAAAACAAAGAAATGTGGGCCAAAACAACTAAAGAGTAACTCAAAAAGAAGAGTATGAACCCCAAATATGCTCCTCTACTTCATCTGAAGTACTCTTGCCTGATTGCTGATTGGAGTCAACTGCTAAGAGTAGTATCTAAGTCAGGAGAGAGAGCATGAGGCTCAGACGGGGCCCTGCAAGTTCAGCATGCCCAGGGTATCTTCCTGTAATACGTCTTCACTTATCAGCAATCAGGTTAAGCAGTCACACAGAAGTGGTTATCAGATGGATAAGCAGATAACACAGGGGTTCGCCATTTAAGCCGGTCACATGAAAGTGCATTGGCAGTGTCTGAGAGCAACCAAAGTTAAATACAATATTAAAAAGCAAATTCAACTATATGTGTATAGACTGCACGCTGAGTTGATATAGTGTCCACTACTACAAATACATGGCCTGTCTTAGGATCGGATATTAACACACATGCGACACTAAAATTATTGTAAGTTAAAATAAAATAAAGTTGCATCAGGAAAACACAAACACATCAGACACTATGGAAAAACCTTAGACCCTCCTACTGTCCTTTCACAGCTCTGAGAGATTTTCCAGGAAGTGATGCTGTTTTCCAGAGAATTGATTAGTCAGTAGGCAGTGATGTCATACCTGATGAGCTCTTATCTGGAACATAACCTGTTTCTGAGCCGGTTAATTTTCAGGTTTGCCTTTAGGTCATCTAAAAAACAATCAAGTCTCCTTATGAATCAATCATTTTACTAGAAGATCAAACTACTTGAGTTACAAAATTCTAAAAAATAACAGTTATCATGATCCTTAATATTTCTTCCTCTCTTCACGTTTCCCTTTCCCATCGGATCATGATTGACTTCCAACATAGTTGCATTATCTGAAATTAATATAAAGGCTTTAAAATCTGATCAGCTTTGGTGGATTAAGTGAAAACAGGTCTGTGTATACATGATTCATGGGGGGAGGAAGCCTTTAGTAATCACAAACATAAACTCCACCGGTTTCACAGTATGTTAGCATGAATGTCAAGAGGGTATTAACAATTCAGGTCATTCTAACAGTACCAAAGCAGCACTGTTTACCTGCAAACAGCAAGATTATCCTTGCTTAGAAAACAATACTGAGCTGAGGTACAGATCAGCTTCTAGGTGGCAAGCTCAGAGGTGTCAGGAGAGATATGTTTGTCACATATAAACACACACCAGGCTCGCATAATTCCAGTCTGCAATGCAAAGATATTTATCTGTTTATTCAAATATACACCCCCCCAAACACACACCCATTTCACAATTATACCCAACCCATAAGTCTCCCTCCTGCAGAGAGGTTTATCTTCTAACCACAACAGCCAGCACACACTCACATTCACACACTTCTAAATCTCTCCCCTGCAGAGCTGGCTATCTGCAAACATACCACTTGGCACTCCTACTGTGCCCCTGGGACCACACACACACACACACACACACACACACACACACACACACACACACACACACACACACACATCATGTATTTCATTTCCGTGCCGCTGGCCGCAAATAAATAAATGAGAAATGTTTTCCCTTCTTTTCTGGACATGCAAAACCCTCGCTTAACCACCGATAAGAGCTGAAAAACAAACTTGTTGATCATCAGTCACCGTCACACTGTGCACCCCTCACCCTCCCCTCCTCTCTGCCTTGCCTCCCTTCAATCCTTCTCCCTCCCCTTAGCCGACACAGGAAGGAAATGGCCAATTCAGCCGCTTATACAGGAAACAGGAAGCTATTTTCAGATTTTGTGAGGAACCAAACTTTGTGTGTCTTTTGTGGCTGATTTCTTCCTCCCCGCTGTGCGTGCCGCAGTATATTTTAAGGCTGACCCATGTTTTAAAATTCTCAGTATACCCAGAATAGATGCTTGTTTAGCCCCTGAGATGCACAGTTTAAGCAGTGACTCATTACCTCTTGGTTAGAGGAATTGATTTTCTTACACGCTGACAGCAAGTCTAGAACACTTACTAAGACGAATGACTTAAATGAGCTGCTGATTGATCGCTGATAGTTTGACACATCTCTCTCCTCCACAGCGGGCAGACGCCGGCAGAGTCGGACTATCAGCTGCTTGAAATCGCACGGCGGTTAGAGATGTACGGTGTTCGCTTACACCCGGCGAAGGACCGCGAGGGTACTAAACTCAGCCTGGCTGTGGCAAACAGTGGGGTGCTGGTTTTCCAGGTAAAACCTTTAATAAGTAGGGGCCATAAAAGGTTTTTGGGGGGGGCATTTGGCTAAAAATTGATATTTTCTAGGTGAATGGTAAATGGCCTGTATTTATATAGCGCTTTACTAGTCCCCAAAGCGCTTTACATATCCAGTCATCCACCCATTCACACACTGGTGATGGCAAGCTACATTGTAGCCACAGCCACCCTGGGGCGCACTGACAGAGGCGAGGCTGCCCGACACTGGCGCCACCGGGCCCTCTGACCACCACCAGTAGGCCACGGGTGAAGTGTCTTGCCCAAGGACACAACGGTCGAGACTGTCCAAGCCGGGGCTCAAACCGGCAACCTTCCGATTACAAGGCGAACTCCCAACTCTAGAGCCACAATCGCCCCAACGGACATTCAACAGACATTAACAAGGCTGACAAATTTGGTATGAGGTGTAAATTCTTTAGATATTTCATAGAAGAAAGAAGGAAGCGAGTCTTAGACTATCATAGTATCCTCAACTCAAGGTGGAAGGTTTTCTCCACTCACAACACCGAGATATTTGGCACAGCAATTAACTGATGGTTGCTGCTGCTCGGCTGCAGTTCAGGCAGCGTTTGATTTTTTTTAATGGTGCTCTGACCTGACACTCTCAAACATAACACACAAAACATGCCATAGAACAGTGGATGCACTCTCTTTTGACCAGGCTGACCCCAATTAAGTCCAGTCTGCACTGTTTCACTGCCCTGATTTTTCTGCACATCTTCAAAGAGTGCTGAGATCTTTTAAAATTTAGCTGATATGACAAATCGGTTAATTGGTTCCTGACGTTTTGTGGTAAGCCTCCACCCAACTCATCCGGGAAGGAATGTACCGCCTGGTAGTTTTTGGTTTTTCTTTTTTGCTTGTGCTGTCTTAACTGATTCTGATTTTTCTGTATTCAGGGGAACACAAAAATTAACTCTTTCAACTGGTCCAAGATCCGTAAACTCAGCTTCAAACGTAAAAGGTTCCTAATCAAGCTTAGAGCCGACCCCACTGTAAGTTCATGCAACGTTTCCTTTCTTTTCTTGCCTCGCCTTTTCTCTTTCTGCTTTCTGTGCTTATGTTTGTCGCTGTATCCTCCCAGCAGAATGCCCACCATGACACGCTGGAGTTTGCCATGGCCAGCAGGGACTGCTGTAAGGTTTTCTGGAAGATCTGTGTCGAGTACCATGCCTTCTTCAGACTCTTTGAGGAGCCCAAACCAAAACCCAAGCCCATCCTCTTCACCCGAGGATCCTCATTCCGGTTCAGGTAAGAGGGGGAAAGAAAAAAGAGACTGAAAGTGAACTCCTCTTTTTAAAATATTTTCGTTTCATATCAACTGGTCTTCTCTCCGTGTCCTCTACCTGCAGTGGTCGAACCCAGAAGCAAATCATTGATTATGTTAAAGACTCCGAGCCCAAGAAAGTTCCATTTGAAAGGTGTAGTGTTCCTCCTTTGTTTTACCAAGACTGAGCCAAGCTACTGAAGTTAAATGTAATCAGATTTCTCGGATTGCTGATTAGTCGTATAATCTCATCTGTTTCCCTGCTCTTTTTTTTTTTCAGGAAGCACAGTAAGATGCTGTCCAACAGCAGCATGTCCCCTCAATCTGCCTCCACAAGATCACACGTGCCAAAAGAGGTAATGCAAGCTTGAAACTTTTCTGCCTACCATCTAAAAACCCATTATTAATGACACCCACAACCATTAGCAGGTTAGTGTTTATGCAAATAAGCATGAGCCAAAACAGCACATACAAAACTACACTGCACTGTTATATTGTGCTATTGCATGCACAATATCTCGAGTATGTTTCGCCTGAGATGGGAGGGCAAAATTAGGCAAGTGTAGTTGAGGCAGTTAGTCTGTGTTGCATTACTTGAAAAAGATGTTTGCATTTTTATTGCCATTTCTAGACTTTGACAAAGAAGTGATTGATTAAGTTTTTTTTTTTAAATTTTGGCAGTCCTGGTATTTTTACTTTAGTGTAAGATCAGAAAGTCTTTGGGAAACAAAGCTGAACAATAGACACATGCTTCCTGTGGCTAACATTGCTTTACCTGGTAACAAACCTATTTCCCAGTGTAGCAGCTAGTGGGCTAACTTTAGCTTGCTTGGTCTTGGAGTTGTGGTTGTGTTTGGAGCTGGTTGTTACTGATGAGAAAGTAGCAGTTCGTTATAAAAAGTATAAAATAACTGCTTACCGCTTTAGTTTAACAATAACTAAAGTAACTGAACCTTGTAACTCTTCAGGAACTGTACAATACTGTCACATAATTAAACTGACAAATATTTTATTTTCTGCCTGGGATGTTGTATCTTTGGCCAAGCTTTTTAATCAGCTGCTTAAAGCCCTGCTTTTCCACTACATAACCCCCGCAGTAAAATCCGTGGGCGCTTGGAGTTATTTGTTGACATTACGTTCGCACCTCATGCTGCTAGCATATCCTGCTGTGTTTGCCTCAATGAGCAATATGAGTTTCTTTTCCACTTTCAGCGGGAATAGTTTTCTTGCATATTTTTCAAAGTACTGTGCTTTGTGAGAGGTTGTTGAAGTAGTTCCCTATTTAGGTACTAAATCAGCATTTGGGGGCTGACATTGGCTCTCGCTCTTAGACATGCTCAGGCTTGTCTTGTCTGAATTATCCTTCAGTCTATGCCATAACCTGATGGGCACCTCCTGAGAAATCTAACTACATGTCAGTTTAACTCAACCCACAAGTGTTTTGAATTAATCAGTGAGAGAATAACAGTCATTGCCTCAGTATAAAGAATAATAATCATAGTGTAAATGTATGGACTCAGAAATGTCAACTACCAAAATAGTGTGAGGGAATGTACAGTAGAAAACCAGAGGGAGAAATATGTTTACCTTTACTTGGAACTGCATTAGAAAACACCCAAACACAACCACACGATAATTAACAAGCTTTTTTTTTTTTTCTTTTTTTTTTTAAATCACTCCTCAGCATCTTTGTTTAAATCTGGAGCTGTGATTACAAAGCTCATGTTGTCCCATGTCGTTCCAGGGAGTGAAAATGTGTAACGGAGTGCTTGCTCTAAGGCTGTCCCTGTAATAGAGCCCAAATAAATAAGAGTTTTATCCTATATTATTCCCCCCTTTTAACCTTTCATTCCATCTTCTCCCCATGCTCTGTCTTTTCTCCCTTCTTGTTATTTGCAGAGTGCCACGTCAATCCCGTTAGCAGACCAGCCTGACTCAGACAGATTGAGCCATCTGGCTGTACCTAATGGTTCGGAGGAGCCACAGGCGGTCACGCCGCCCACCAACGGTCTTCACGGCCTGACGGCAGCGCCTGGCTCAGACCCGACTCAGCCCCGACAGAACCACCACGTCGCGGGATCAGTACTGGACCAGCAGCTCCTCAACCCAGGTCCATCCTGCAGGGCAAACAAAGGCAGCAGCTCTTCTATTCCTTACATAGACTGCAGCGACATAGACAGTGAATGTGATGTGACAAAGAACAACAGGGCTACCCGGGGTCACAGCAATGCAAATGACAGCAATGAGGATGAGCCTTGTGCTTATAGTAGGCACTTGGGTAGTCCTGGTCGAAATGGGGGGCAAGCTGGGAGGCTGTTTGGGGCTGTTAATGGGTTCTATCACACCAATCACCAGGGGCTGATGCAGCAGGGTATGGTGGGGAAGCAGCAGCAGCAGCAAAGCATGCAGGGTAACAGGAACACTGTAAATCAGTCTCCTGTGTCTAACAAGTTTAATGTGAGTCACGCGCTAACAGATGAGGACATTTTGACAAATGGGCGTCTCCCGCTCCACAGCACGCTGTTAGATGAGATCTTTCAGGGGCGAGACAAGCGAGGTGCAGTGTTGGGTCGTCCATTAGGAACCGGGACACGCAGTCAGTGCTCCAGCCCGGTGATCAGCAGCTTCCATCACCGCACAAACTCACTCAGTCACTCCGAGATGACAAACGGTCACAGTCAGCCACGTTCAGCTTCGCGGTGGGATGACGGCGGGCATTATTTCAGTAAACGTCCCGGAGTGCTCCCTGGTGAGACTCCCACGGTCCCGCCATCATCCCATCCACAAAACCACTATGGCAGCTACTCCCCGATCGCCTCAAACCGCACTCCGCCAAATCTGGCCAAACCGTACTACAACAACAACAATATGAGGAACCGCTCTGACACGGACCCGTTTATTCTCAGCCAGCTGACATCGACACCCATCAACCACCGCGATCGCTCTGGGCTGCACGCCAAAACTCCTGGCTCTGCCCCACTGGAGCGTAGAATGATGATGACTAACGGCAATAACGGGAACCTCCTGGTTGCGGGTCAGCCACGGTCAAATACGGTGCAGCGGATGTTCGGGCGTCAGGGAAAACCCGGCAGCAGCCCGTCTAATAACAAATACAACAATCTAAACCAGCCGGTCCAAATGATCGACGGGTCTACTAGCAGCGGCACTGACACCAGCGACACAGAGTCAGACACGGGCAGCAGCGCGTACAGCCAGCCCTTAATGTACGGCAACCCGGCCGCAGTCCGCTCCATGATTTCGGTCAATTCAAACGGCACATCCCCACTCTCTCACAGCAAGTTCTCTTTTGGGAGTTTGCAGTTGGAGGAGGGCGGCGACGGTGAGGAGGAAGAGGGAGGGTGTTACCGCTTTAATGAGGAAGACATAGGCGGTCGGGTTTTTAGCTGTTGAGTGAGCATGAGTGGGCAAAAGGAGGACTTTAATTAAAGGACCTCAGTCCTTTAATTAAAAACACGACGTGTTAATTTAGTGTGTTACAGATTTTTAAAGTTGGCTTTTTCTTCTTAGAGACACAACTTTGTCTTCCCGCTACACTGACGAGCACCAAAATAGAAGGAATACACTATGGTTGATTGCGATGCTTCACACCTTTTATAATCAAGCACGCTTTCCGCACAGGGTCTAACGTATTTTCCGGAGCGTAAACATAGGACAAGGTGTGTGTTTTCTAATGGCAAATTGAATCTTTAATAACATCTGTTGTTTCTAAACTCCCTTTTTTAAATTATGTATGCAAATTTCTTAGTAAGCTGCTAGCTGACACTTTTGTAAGCCAGCCAGCTCTTTGTATAAAAAGAAAGGTAAAATAATGAGCATACATTTGGTAAAAACTTCCTCACAACGTGCCATAACTCAGAAATGTCTATATTCACTGTAGTTGAATGTGCAGAAGGAAATGTTTCATAGAAAGTCAGAGGAAAACCTTGACGTTTTCAAAAATTCTTGTTCACTTCACACTTTACTTGTTAGCATTTACCACATTGTTGAGAATTAAGACATACTTTTCTTATTTGTGGGACATTAAGGTGTAGAAGTGTGTGTGAAGAGTTTATTTCTTTTAGGTAGTAAATGTGATACTTGATTGCTCTTTCTAAAAGCTATCAAGCTCAGCAGATTTTCTGCCTTTCTGTGGCATTATACACTCATTTTGTAGTTATAGTGTAGCTTTTTCTCTAAATCAGACTGTCTGGTGCAATAGATGGACTTTGAGGTAATAGCTGGAGTTCATAAATGGATTTGATAGAGCGCTAGGAGGGGAGACTGCTGTACAGTTGGTCTGATCCCCTTTAACTGTACAGTGTATTTGGTGTAGTTAGTAGATTGAATTGTACTTGGAGTGCTACACTTTGGGAAAAGTGTGTTTTCTGTGTGAGTTACTGGGATCTGCCAGAGGAGGAACGTGGCCGACTGCTGATGTTCCTGTCTTTTGAGCACTTTTTTATGCATTCAGTCCATTTGTCTGTCTGTCGCGGGTGATCTGCATGGTATTCTGGATATTTGCGGTCATGACTTTTTGTATTTAGACCAATTCAAGTAGGTTTGCATCAATTTTAGGGAAACCCTAATCTTTTATATCTGTGTTTTCTAGCTGAAGCTCCATTTGTCTCTACATTTCGACACTTATGCTACTTCAGCTGGCTGGTGATGGGTTTTGGGGGATTTTTTTCAGTCTTTATTTCTTTCTATGGTTATGCTTTCTCTTTCTGTCATGGTTTATATGCACACAATCAGCGGTAATCAAACACACCGACCGCCATCCTCGTCCTGCTTTGCTCGGCTTGGCCCCAGGCATGCGCTGCAACCGCAAACAGAGGTAACCCTGTTATCTTTCACTTCTCTGGATGCTGTTTTCTGCTGGTGAAGGCTTCCCATCTCCATCTCTGTCATTGGCTGCTCCACTACAGCACGCTGAATTGGATCAAACTCAAGTGAATTAAAGTGAGGCCTTCTCTTGAGACATGCAGGAAATGTTTAAATGTCTAAATCAGTACAAAAATAGGCCAACCTGTTGAGTATCAGGTGAAATTACTTAAAAGAGTAATTTTAAGGAGCTTTTGCTTAGATGTCATATGTCAGCACTGTCATCCAGATGGATTGAGTAAGCAAAATTGCATTAAATGGTATTATATCAGCGTCTTAGCTTGCTCATTCTCATTCTGGTTTGGTTCTTTTTGCATATTACAGTCTTTTTGCACCTAAATTGTAGCACAACAAACACAAACAGTACTGTTAATGAGCAGTAGATCAGTAGCAGTTTCAGGAAGCTGAACTGTTTTGCTGACTCATGAACTAAATACTGATATCGGGGGTTCAAGTTACAAGGTGGCTTAATTTGGACTGAATGTCGTCAAGATTTTATCAGCTTCCGAGGTTGAATGACCTTTTGTTTCCTGCTGCCTCTACCTGAATCGAATGTTCATGATTCACTCTTTGTAAATGTTTGTTTTTAAGCATGTTCTCGCTTCTTTTTTTGTTGTTGTTATTTCGAGGGGTTGAAAAAAAAAGTCTTTCAGCACTGTTTTCTCACCATTTCACTTTCTGTACTGTAAATGCATGTTAACCAGGTGAAGGATGTTGCTGCTTTCTGTCACTCAACTCTGTTTTTGCTCACTCTGTCACACTGTGTTTCTGTCATGGGGCTCAAACTGGTTCCAGATGTGTGAGGGTGCTAACAACAACCCTATAGCTTTGCAGGTTTTTAGACTCAGATTCTTCTTACTGCAATTTATAGCCCTTTTTTTGTTGTTGTTGTTGTTGCTACTCCTCGCTCATGATTTCTCAACTGCACTGTGTCGTTTTCAAATATTTAGAAACCATTCGTACTCATTGTGGTTTCCTCACCAAGCATGAGGACAAAACAAGGCTGACTCAACTCCAGTGCTCTTTTAACGGGGAATGAGAGGGCGAAGGTAGACAGACACAAGTAAAGTTCAGCTTAAAGCATAATGCAAGTGCAAAAATAAAGATATCTTTGAGAGATATTGGCATTTTATTTTTTAAGGTATGAAAGTCAGAGTATTGTCAGAAGTTATTCACATGCATACACTGGAATACTGGGGTTGAGTCCAACTTGCCTTTAGTCTCGCTGCCTGTCAACAAGTAGCACTTGAAGCCAGTCACTTCCACTGAGGCTTGTTTTTGTAGTTTTAATATAAAGTAGATGCAGTAAAAGACTGATTGATATTTTGTTTATTTATGGAATTAATTGCAGCCAAATTTGGTTAATTTGATTGATTAATTTAAGATGAAAGGTAAACTACCTTGTAGCTTTTTTTGGCGATTATTTATATACATATATGTATACACACTGTGATGATATCAGGTTGCATCACGAAATAGTTTGAAACTTTTGGAAAATATTTGATGTCTTTCTGAAAGCTAAAGATTTCTATATGTTAAAAATATGAAGCTACAGCCAGTGGCAAGTTAGCTTAGCTTAGCAAAAAAACAAAAAACATACCCTGTATCTCTGTTTAAAAGTGACAAAATCCACTTGTTAGCAACTGTAAAGTTTAGAAAATAACTCCTTTTGATCTCATTTATTTAGTAAGTATAAAAGTTAATTGTTAAGACGACAGGTTGCTGTTCTGTAGAGATTTTCTGACTTGTTGCTAATTAAGCTAACTGAGTTCATATTTAAAGACATAAGAGGTTTCAGTCTTCTTATTTAAGTCTGAGCAAGAAAGCAACCATATTTTTCAAAGTGTTTCTTAAATTTAGATTATTAAAATGGTATACAAGGGGTATTACTGTTTCACTTGATCCTTTAATCTTATTCTTTTTACATGATTTCTTTAAAAGGTGTAAACCACTTGTTTGCTGTTCTTTTAAAGTTAAAGTGGAGACCTTGGTGGCAGTTGGGGTTTGCATGTTCTGTATTTATTTGTTCATTTTAATGACTGTAGCATGCTTTGAAATTATAAATACTGAACATGCATCCATTCTAGTCAAAGAGCTGCATAAGCATCTTTACAATTAACACGCTGATTTTGAATGGCCTAAAGCTGCATTGACTCACTGTTTTTTCTGTCTCTGCTGTAACACTTTGTATTCCTCCACACCTGTCCTTTTTTATTTTCATCACTAAGCACCTTCTGAATCTTTTTTTGGTGACTTCTCTGAGCCCTCCCTTTAATCTCTCTTTTTAACACTGTAACTGATTGTGTGCACTAGTGTCAATAAACAAAAAAATGATGACATTTGTCAGAAGAAAAGGGACTCGAGAATTTCTTTAGAGCAAACAGGTGCTGAACTGCCGTGCCCCTCACACACCCACCTATATACCCTCTGCCTGCTCGGCACATGGATCCCACCAGTGTTTTGTGTTGTGGTAGTTAGTCTGTAGCATATCCTGTTTGTCTTGTTCAGTGTTGCACTTGATTCCACTTGTCTCCGTTTATTGTTTTGTAGCTTCTGTTCGTTTTGTGTGGTAGTTTCTTAGTGGTCTTCTGTATGGTGGTAAGTGTTTTTATAGCATCCCCCCCCCCCCACAAAAAGACTTGCACTCATTGGTTGCCATGGTTTTATCCATGATCCAGCTTGGTGTATAGAAGTGGACTCTGTGGAAACTTTGCACCTGGGCAAGTATACAGTCACGAGTCACGACTTAGTACCGTGTAGTTACCATGTAGTTAACATCTGTAGTGTTTCTCTAATTAGTGAGAAGTAGACTTATCTTTTTACCCTTTCCATCATTTTCATAAAGAGCTGCCAGAAGCAGATTTGAACTACAAATCAGACCTGTTATACGACAGCTCAATTTAAGGCGTCATCAAAACTGCACATTACATATGTTCTGTGGCATTGAATACCAAGTGATTGACCCTTCTTTTTTTTTTTTATTTAATTTTTTAATTTTTAGTCAAAAGTTAAAGTGGCTAACTTTTACTGCTTCCAGCATCTCATAGTTTAGGTCATCTTTTTTTAAATCATAAATGGTTGTAAATTTAATGGCACTGATCAGTCTTGTACTGTCCTTCTGGTGTTTATTTAGGCAAATTGAGGCAAAAGATAGCTTGCTGATGAACTATTAAATATGCAAAAATGCTCAAAGCCCTCCACTATGCACAACATCATTCTTCCCCTTAATTTACCTATATAATGCCAATATAACCTTTATTAAAGGTTGGCTCCTTACTAACAGTCTGTTTTTCTTCTCTCCATCCCTTCTAGCTATGCTTTAATCATATTCACATTCATATAAGTGAATGCAAATAGAATAGAGTGAGTGGACTGTAGCATTTGGTCATGTTGCATTTAGTCCTAAAGTATGATCTAAATGAGAGGTGCTCATTTAGACCATGCTTTACAACTGATTGTGCAGAATTTTCCACTGTTGAAATTCATTGCCAATCATCTTGTTTATGTTTAATTGAGTTATTTGGAGACAATATTCAGAGACAATATTATTGAACAATTCTTCTTCTTGTTAAATATGTTTTTAGGTGCACAGTGCACTGAACCTGGAAACCTTTTGATTCACTGCTGTGTCTGGCAGAATAAATAATTTTTTTCATGATTAAATGTTCTATTAAATGATAAGAAATACAAATACAAGTTGGCAGTGCATTTCATTGTAGAAGCTGAATTTCTCTTTGTATCAAATTTAACACTGTCCCTTATCTTCTCTTGCCATCTTCTCTTACTCTTTGTTCTATTCCTAACCCCCGCTTCTCCCCCCCTTTCCATATTCTTCTTTTATTCTCGCCCCTCAGGAAGTCCAGGTTCAGAGAACTCTCCGCTGGGAGGTCCTCACGTAGCAGTTAATGGGAACGGCTCTGTGAATGGGCAGAGAATGGGAAGCACTGGGGTCCTGGGTGCTGAACAGAGTCCTGAAGTCCAGCCGTTATCCCCACTTACTAGCCCGCTCCTTACCGAAGCGGGATATGTTCGCAATGATGAGGAAGACGAGGCGAGGAGGAAGGTGGGCATGCAGAGAGTGAGAAGGGGGATGGGGAAATTTCTTGGAATCACTGAATTGGCCCCCAGAAGGACTTCAAAGGAATTTAGTCTGGACTAAGAAGTTGTGAACACCCAAGTCTTTCTTTCAGTTCTTGGAAAAAAACAATGCTGTGACTTACACAAATGTGCAGAAGCCTTTAGCCACACCTCTTTTCTTTATATTTTGATTCAAGCAGCCAGAGATTCTTGTAATTTTTGTAAGTGTGCTTGAGCAATAGTTTTCCAGGGTTTCTGAAGTCCTTTCAAAAGTCTTGTCTACTTTTTCACTCATTTCAATCCAGTTCTTTCACCTGACCATTTTCACAGGAATGATTTGTTTGTTAAACCACATAACACTGACCTATGAATCACTGAAGCATTAATATGGTCAAGTCAAGTTATGAACCTGTGTTGTGTTTACACAAAATAGATAGCAAAAGAGCCACAAAGTAACAAAGAACCAGTTTTTTTTGGTACAGCCTGTCACAAAAACACATAACTTGTTCTTATTTCTTGCATATACACATGGAGATATGAGGAAACTGGACAAGTAGTGGACAAAATAGGAAGTGGCATACCTGAAAAAAACAAAACAAGACAAACCCCTCCTATGTTGCAGATGAACTATATCTGAAAGTCTTGTCCTTAAGAAACAGGAAAACTAAAGCAAAGACCTGACTCAGGACCTGAGAGATGCATCTGGACCCTAAGGTTGATTCATCGACTGTTCACTGAAACCTCATCAGAAATGGTCTCAGTGAAAGACTAGCTGTCAAGAAGCCAATCTTAAGGAAAGAAAGGGGTGGGGGGGTAGGGGTGCTGAGGTATTCCACATTACAGAAGAACTGGAGTGAAAATCAGTGACATCAGGTCCGATGGAGTGACAAATCCAGATGTGAAAGTTTTCATTCAATAATTGTCGGTATGTATGGAGGAGGTCATTAGAGATACAACAGTGAGTGTCCACAGCAGGGATCTCAAACTTAAATGAGCTGTGGGCCACTGCTAGCACTGTCATCTCATTGGAGGGCCACTTCAGTGTTCAAGCAATACAAACCCCCCCCAAACAAACAAGAAAACACCCACTAATATTTCCAAAAATGTAGTGTTTAGTTTGGGGTTGTTTTACATTTCAAATATTGTATAACAATACAAAACTGCAAACGTGAACGCAAATTTTTTTTTTCTCACTCTTAACTAACAGAAGTCTTTCATTGAACTACCAAATAAACAAATTGGTCCTCTCTTTCTGACCAGACATGTGGCAGCACTTCTGCTATGCTTTTGTTCGTATTTAAAAAAAAAAAAAAAAAAAAATGCAGACATAAGTGTACACATTAGTTTTTGACTGCTAGTGAAAAATGTTTTCTTTAAAAATAACTCCCTCACTGAACTAATACAGCCAATCCCTCAACCTGTTTGTACTTCCTGCTCATATTTCCTTCATATTAAATCTTTCCTCATATTAAAACTTTTTTTTGCTTTTGAAAGAACTTATTTTAACATTGCACTCAACAACAAACAAATCCTCCCTAACAAAAAGTAATTTCAAGGGCCAAATTGCATTATATTTCCTCATGTCACTATACAGGCCGCAAGTAGGGGTGACGTGGGTGGCAAGTGGCCCCCGGGGCCTGAATCTCTAAACATGGTGGAAGGTCTGTCATGGTTTGATGCTGCATTTCAGTCAGTGGTGTTGGAGATCTTGTCTAAACTGATGAATTATGAAAACAGAAAAGTACCATCAGGCTTTAATCCACCAACAGATTAATTTGTCATCATGACAATGATCCCAATGACAACATCAATGCAGTTAAAGCACAGTTTGTTAGAAAAAGAAACAATGGACACTATCAGTCATGGATTGGCCTCCAGTCCAAATTTACACAAACTCTGTTTTTAACCTCTATATTTTATTTCCACATATTTCAATTAATCAATGCAGCTATTTCCAATTTTTCGAGCAAAATGCAAAGAAATAAGGTTGGCTGAAGACTTTACTGACGTTACTGTAATTTGGTGAAACAAAGAAATTATTAATTGGGGGAATTAATCCAAATTAATAACAAGAACTGAACCGCTGGTCTTTCGCAACATAAAATGTGTAGACTGCTTTCTGTAGAAGATGAGATAAACATATATATATATAAACAGATTGATGGATTTGATTTGATTGATTGATTTGCTTCTTTTTGTTTCTGTCTAGAAGTTTCCCACAGACAAGGCTTACTTTATAGCCAAGGAACTATTGACCACAGAGCGGACCTACCTCAAAGACCTGCAGGTTATCACAGAGGTAAAGATAGTGGTGCCTCTTTGTCTCCGTGTATTGTCCAGTCTCTTGTGTCCAATCTGTTATCTCTTCCCTTCACACTGTAAGGCCATTACCATCTGGATTAGACTGAAAGTGGCAGGACCAAGAGCCAGTGTGGTCGAGTCTAATCTTTATCCTAAAGCATACCGTGAGTCAAGGTTGGTTTCTTTAGAGCCTTAGTACCGGAATAATGACTCAAAACTGGTGGTTTAAAAGCCTAATTTTGGGACAGTGTACCAAAATTAATCTTTTTAAAAGCTCATGTGCTGGAACAGTGAGTCAGGGTTGGTTTGCACCGCACAACGTGCTGAATTTGAGATGCAAGCGTTGGTGTTTTTTACAGTTACATATTAGAAAAAGAGGCCCAAAAGGGAAAGTAAAGGCTCAAGTCTGAACCAAACTCACAAATCTCCCAGTGTTTGTTCTCAGTAATGCAACATTAATATTACATTAGTTCCAGCACACAGTTCCAGTCTTACTTCTCTTTTTTTATTCCCATCCCAGAAGAAGGCTTTTATGTGCCTTTAGTTTGGCCTCCAGCCGAAGGCTGAGGTTCAGCATCTGTGGTTTATGAGCACTTTTCTCTTGCAGGACAGGGATGAAAATGCATTCAGTGCAGTGCATGTGCTACAACTCTCTTCCTTTTAAGTGAGCAGACTTGTATCTTTTTGCTGTTACACAGCTCGGACAGACTAATTAGCTTCGGGCTCTTTTGGTTTACAAGTAAAACCGCTGAAGTCAACACAGAAAAAAACCCCACTCTGCATTTATAAAAACAGCGTCTGGGATGAAAGTGCAGCTTAATGTGGGTCAGACTCAGTCTTTGCTTTTATATGACTCACTTTTACTGTCTGTCGCAACTGCTTTAAAAAAAAAAAAAGGAAATGTGATAGGCGGGGGTAGAATGAGTAAAGACCACCAATGCAGAAACACAGGTTCAGCACCTGCTTGCTAAAGACCTGTCTCCTTAATACTGAGACACTGACGGTGACCTCTGACCTCACTGTGGAGTGGAAAACGCCTTGTTCCTACTTTTTCCTTTCTCAGCTGTTTTTCTTCACATTAGTAGTTTCCACCCTCTTTGATGTGGAAAGAAGGCGTGTGCGGGTGCTTTTTTAAAACCTCTTAAACATTTTCCTTGGCTGGTACAGCTCACGCCTGGGATCCCACACCCACCCATTCTCCTTTTCTTTTCTTTTCTTTTCTTTCCTTTTTTATCTCGTGTCACTCATGCTCTCTCCGGGCCAGTCCGTCTGTGAAACTGCTGGACTGCCTCCTGCCTGCTCGAGCTCTCAGATCCTGTGTGATTTACTACGGCGGGGAGTATAACACCTCTGTGTCAGGGGTCGTGGTGCGCTCACATGGGGCCACAAGGCTCTGAGCACATTTGTGTGTGTCTGATGGATTTCTGTTGTCATGTCCAATCCCTCATCCTGGATCCTACCAGTAATGTGTGGGACCTCATACTGGATGTGTCCCTTCCAATCTCTGCCAGTAATCTGGGGGAGTTGTGGATGAGTAGGAGTTACATTCTCATTATTTTTATTCCTTCTGAATGTTTTGTTCACTTGTGAGGAGCAGAAAAGGCAATCATTATGTGCTGAAGTATCTGATATGGAAATACAATTTAAAAAAAAATGTGTATATATATATATATAATAAAAGATAAAATGTGATCTGCGTTTTTTTCTTTTTCCACATGTCCACATTGTTTGTCAATTTTCTAGTCCTTCCAGAGCGCCGTGGGGAAAGACGAGGCTTTCCCAGACTCGGTTAGGAGCCTGATCTCTGCCAACTACGATCCGGTGTACAAGTTTCATCAGGGATTCCTCAAAGAGACAGAGCAGCGGTTGGCGCAGTGGTCAGTGTCCATCTGTTTCCATTCAGAAAAGTGTTTTGTTTTTTTTGTTTTTGTTTTTCTGAAATTCACAGATGAGATTTAAAATAATTTATTTTTACTGTACGTTTATTATGTTTAAACAAAAAAAAAGGGCTTGAATTAAAGTTGTATTTGTTATTTTCATTTTCAGCTCTATAATTTTATTCAGCCTACTCTGGCAAAGTATCTTTGCATGATCCACGGTTCAAAATAATCTGTATTTATCTTAACCTGGGGCTGGCTCTGACTGAAAGAAGGTGTTTTAATTCCTCTACCCCTACTTTCATATGATTGGCTGCCCCTCTTAGACAGAACAGAGGAGGTGGGTGGGGCTTCTGTGCTAACAGACAGCGCATCCACACTGGAACTGATTCGCAGTGATGTGGTGACCACAGAAAGCGAATGAGTTTCTATTATTTCAAATGACTACATGTTTAATAACTGCTGGTGACGGGAAGCAGGCGAGACCCGAAACTAACGTTCTCAACTTCTACGTGAGTGACTGAAGCCACTACCAATCAGAGTGAAGAAGACTATTAAATGACATATGAATCTTATCGTGAAGGCAACCAGAGCCTGCAATGTCATCAAGTAACTGGCCTTCAGCTTCAAAATGATGCAAAACAAGCGAACCATCTCCGGTGTGAACACAGCTTCAGTCTTGGCTCTGTATGACATCATCTACATCCAAGAGTAGAAAAAGCTGTCTCAAACAGAGCATTGGGCTCATAGGGTTTAGTAATCCTTATTTAAAAGTCTTAAATATTTAATATGAGTATTCATCCATCACAACAGTATGTATACAACATTATATAAGGTAAAGAATAATAGGCCCCATTTTTAACAGAGGAAAAAGGATGAAAATAGAAAAATGTTACAAACTAAAACGGTCACAAATTACATCCTTCCTATTTCTATGTTTAATTCAAATGTATAGAACATTTTCCACAGTGCAATTAAGCAGGATTAGTGCATGTAATCAAAACAAGTCCAACAAAACTGGGAAGCATTTTAACACCAGATTAGTCTTGGTGCTGATTTAGGATCAGGAAAAAACGAATCCCTTCTACTGTAGTTCTTCTCTGTGTGCTGCTTTGTTTCCAAGCAGTTCTAGTCATGTTTCATAGTCATATTCAGCCTAGATTTTTTAGTAACACAAGGAATTAATTGAACTGATTACATTTTCATTTTCCTTAATCTGAGATGGCTAAATGGCTTTGTTGGTAATTTTTTCCCTCACTTGACATAATGTGGCATGAAAAAGTCTAATGTGCTCGTGCAAATACCTGAAATTCCTCACTTTGCCTGCAGTTGGAATCTGCTTTGTGTTATCTCTGTAATGACAGGCAGGAAGACACACACACACACACTCACACACACTTACACACACTGGTGAGATGAATGGGTCTGTGGGAGTTGAATGAAGACTTTTCCAGTCTTGTGTAAGATGTTTTGAGCTGACACCTACTGGTGAATCTGTGCTCCTGCACATTAACACACGTCTTAATCTCTCTTCAGGGAGGGCCGATCTAACGCCCACATTAAAGGAGACTATCAGCGAATTGGTGACGTTTTACTCAAGAACATTCAGGGTCTCAGGGTAAATCTCCATACTTGACTCTAGACCATTTATTTCATAAAATAAGGTGCATTTTAATATTTATCTTTTAATTTCTGTCTCTTATCTTGGTTTCATCTCTTTCCGCATCTGCAGCAGTTGACGATTCATCTCCAGAAACATTCAGAGTGCCTGGTGGAACTGGAGCGGGCCTGTCGGTGGGTGGCAAAACAGTGAGCATGCAGACAAGTTGTTCAAATCATAACAGGATGTCCTAAAGAGAAACTTCATCCCTGTGACTATCAGGTCCAGCCGGAAGGTGGAGACTTTATGTCGAGACTTCGAGCAGCAACGGGTTTGCTACCTGCCCCTCAACATCTTCCTCCTCAGGCCTCTTCACCGCCTGCTGCACTACAAACTTATCCTGGAGAGGCTCTGCAAGCACTACCCGCCCACACATGATGACTTCAGGGACTGTAGAGGTACACTGTCCCCACACCTACCCTTTCCGCCCATCTGTGTATTTTCTTTCTATATATGAAAATAAATCTGTCTCCTCCAGCTGCCCTGGCGGACATCTCGGAGATGGTGCTGCAGCTTCAGGGAATCATGATGAAGATGGAGAACTTCCAGAAGCTTATAGAACTGAAGAAGGACCTGACCGGCGTCGAAGACCTCATGAGCCCCGGAAGGGTGCGACTCTTTAATAATTCAGCTGGTCTAGATTCATCCTGGACATTTGTAGAGTTTTTACTTCCTCGCTCTGCTGTCCTGTCGTCACATTGTCGGTGTGATTCTGCTTCACTTACAGGAGTTCATCAGGCTCGGTTGCCTCAGCAAACTCTCTGGAAAGGGCCTTCAGCAGAGGATGTTCTTCCTGGTGAGACTTTATGCTGGTTTATACTAAAAAAAACAAAGCATTTATAAAACCTCTAAACAAAGCTCTTCACTCTTTTTTTCTTTCCAGTTTAGTGATTGTTTGGTGTACACCAGTCGAGGCATGACCCCATCCAACCAGTTTAAGGTTCATGGCCAGCTGCCTCTCTATGGCATGACGGTACATAATCAAAACACACACACAAAGCAGTTTCTTTTCCTTACAAAAGGTTTTTCAGATTGTTTTGTTTTACATCTGGCTCAAAATGGTTACATTTTAGGGTTACAATTTGTTCATATCTTTAAAAAGATACATGTTATTTGAGCAAAAGCACTTTCTTGAGCCTTCTGCTTAAGAAATAATTATTGTCACTGAATTATATAATTTTATAAATGAGTAACTACAGAAGTGCTCCCTACAGTCAAGTATAATTAGTAGAGTGTGTGTTGTTTTTGAGGTCAAAAAGATAAATGAATATCATATTATAAATACAAGCCATTCATCCCTTTTCTTTCTATATGAAATATTTTAGTTGGTGCTTTTTTATTTATTCACTTTTACTCTGTCACATTAAATGTGCTTAAACATAATTTTGCATCCACTGAATTTTTCTACAGAGAATACATCATTATTATTGTGTGACTGATTACATCTGCTAAGTGACTGAGGAACTAATATTTCATAGAAACCTTTGAAAATGCCAAAGTACTAAAGCAGTAGTTAGGTAAACAGAAAAATTACAGAGTTAAGCAAGTTTTATTCACAAAAGAAGCAAACGTGTTTATTAATAAGCTGATGACATTATGTTATTCCCACAGATCAGAGAAAGCGAGGAGGAGTGGGGAGTCCCTCATTCGTTCACTTTGTTCGGGCAGCGGCAGTCTGTGGTGGTGGCAGCCAGGTATTCATTAACACACATGCAAAGATGCTTGTAGATATCTGAAAATAAAGCAAAGAAACTGCAGACAGGAATAAAAGGGGAAAAAAATACAAACCGTGCATTGTGAATGAAAGAGGAAAAACAGCTGGTCTGTATTAAATTAATAGAGGGCAGCCTCGTTAAAGTTTGCTTATCCTCAAATTAAACTGGACTGCGTGACCTAGTTTCCAGTCACTTACTCAGTCACTGATTAAAAAGTTTTATCTGGCTGTAAAGTGGCAGTATCATGTGAAGCAGACTTAATGATATGCATTTCCCTTTATGAAGGCTTCTCATTTTCTGCCTTTTTTTTCTAATCCAGTCTGCTCAGCTGCTGAAGTTAGAGAGGCCCTTTCACTTGTTTATTTTAACATGTCTACTTCCTGCTGTGTCCAGCTGTGCGTCAGAGATGGAGCGCTGGGTGGAGGACATCAGGATGGCCATCGACCTGGCAGAGCAGAGTAGCGGCTTAAACAATGACCTGCTCTCTACCAGCCTCTCTGACAACAGTAAGTCATCTACTGTTGGTTTAACGCTAACCATTAAATTGATTCTTCTCCCTGCCCAAACACCACATCATCATCACATCTGTCAGGACTGTGGGTACCAGAAAATCAATAAGATCAATCATTAACCACATGTCTACACTTCTTTATGAGGCCTTTTTCTAATGGAAATACATCAACCCTCACCTGTTAGACACTACAGCGCAGTCCTCCTCCACAGCTTTCAGCACCCCATAAATATACTCAGGTCCAGGTGGTCACTTCATCATATTTTTAATGTTACCTGATATATGTAGGTGCAGACCCGAGCTATCCCTGTCTTTTCTCATCCTGTCGTAGTCGTCAAGCTATTCAATAAGGCCTCCTCCCGTTGACCTTTTTGGTTTGACACCCTGCATTGTTTGTCATTGGAGTCCACCTGCCATGCTCATTTTTAACTCGAGCAGTTAAAGAGTATTGCCTTACAAGTGACAACAAAAGAGGGCTTCTTTCTTTTTCTCTTTTCCTTTTTTTTAAAAAACGAAACTTTATTGAAATTGCTTTGATCCTGAAAGATTCCCACAATAAAAGGGCTTTGTTCTCATTTTTTTGAGTCCACCACCAAAGCCCATAGACATGCATGTTAGGTTAAAAGGTTATTCTAATCTATCCATAGATAAGAACGAGAGTGTGAATGATTGTCTGGCTCTGTGTCTTAGCTGGGATACGCTCCGACCCCTCTGTGACCCTGACTTGTACACAAATTAGTATATTTGTGGTAAAGTCCAATCCGGGCGTGGTTTCTCTAACAGATGTTTTCACTTTGTAAACATAATTTGATGGCTTATAATTGCATGGAGCATGAATGAATGAAGAACTCATAATGCATCTGTTCAGACTGAAGTTCTCTCCCGCTAACCGGCCTCGTTTTCACCTGCCTGTTTTTTGCAGAGCTCTCAGAGGACGGAGGAGGCGAGCAGGAGTCTGAGGACGAGCTCGGCGGCTCGCGCTCATCCCTGGAGCGCCAGGGTCATCGCGGTAACACCACCGTGCATGTCTGCTGGCATCGCAACACCAGCGTCTCCATGGTGGACTTTAGCATAGCTGTGGAGGTACCACTAATGCCCGTCTTCTCCTGCCACATTCCCTGTTTTTCCTTCCCACCTCTGTCTTTGGAGTCCAGCTGCCTGTTTGTGTCCCACTTGTTTACCGCTGTTCTGTCTTCTTCTTCTTTGTGCTCAAAGAACCATTGCCCCAATGTCCTTTGTGTCTTTTCTTTCTGCTCATATCTGTGTTTTTGTCTTTCTCCATTGGTGTCAGTCTTTATCTCTATTTCTGCATCTGTGTGCACTAACATTGGTAGAGGCCATCAGTAGTGCGGCCAGTGAGTTGATGAGGCCCCTCAGCAGACTTCAGGGGCCCGCATCTCTTGCTTTGCTGGTTTGCTGGTACAGAAAACACAGCCTGTCTTTTAGCGACACCTGCTGGATTAGAGAGGTACTGCAACAGCTGCAAATGTGTTCAGCTTTACAAATCAGAAAACAATTAATAAATGACTATTATAATAAATAAGATAAATACATATCTAAATCAGCGTAAGTAGTTTGCAGGATATTTATTCTGCTTATGACAAATGAGTAAAACATTAGTTTTTTCCTAAGATTCGCAAATATTTATGCATTTTTTGCACATTACCTACTGACGCTCACACTAAATTTCAACATGAGTATATTACGTTGACAGGACCTGATGGCTTTCTCTTTCCCATAATCTCCTCCGTTTTAACATCCAGTTAGACTAACACTGTGTTGCATCATTGAGTTATCATTGAATGTTTTATCCATTTGCTTTTTGCTCTCTCCTTTCTTCTGTCGCCCTCACAGAACCAGCTCTCAGGTAACCTGCTAAGGAAGTTTAAGAACAGCAACGGCTGGCAGAAACTCTGGGTGGTTTTCACCAACTTCAGTCTGTTTTTCTACAAGTCACACCAGGTAAGACGAGAAGGAAAACACTGGTAGTTACAGGGCAAATACGCAGATGTGGTTTGACTTGATAATTAAAAGTGGGAAGCTGATAGTGTCTTTAAAATGTATTGAATTCAGTGTTGGGAAGGTTACTTTTAAAATGTATTCCACTACAGATTACAGAATACATGCCCCAAAATGTATTTTGTAACGTATTCCATTACATTACTCAATAAGAGTAACGTATTCTGAATACTTTGGATTACTTATATTATCATGCTTTTTACAACTACATGAATGTACTATTACTGTGTGTTTATTACTTTTACTGAAGGTTATTCGCCATACCAATACCAACTAGATGTTTAAATCTTAATATAAAATGAGTAACAGTAGGGTGGACATTAGGTAAGGCTGCACTTTTTGCAGCGATCTCGTATAGAAAACTATTCCGCGTGTATATAAAACAGGTCCGCGGCTCCGAATCGTAAAGGCGTAAAACCGTAAAGGGACCTCTGGCTAATACGTCGGGTTCCGTGTCGGGCTCGTAGCCGAAAACTAGCTTTACTTTGTTGTCTGGGTCAACTTTGCTAGTGAGAGACAGAGAGAGGCGTTGAAAGGCTGCTCCAACGTAACTTATTGTTTCGGAGGAAAACACGAACACAGTGTACAATCGAGTCTTAATAACTTACAACTGGGCTCATCAGACACTCTTTTTGGCTGCAGTGGTTATTATTATATTTACATGCTTCCATCTCCCGTTTCTGCTCGGTGACAACTCGTACTTTTCGACTTTTTTTCTCCCTCCCTTGCGCTCACAGACACATAACGGGTATGGTAGTCCATTCTCCCTGCAGCACGGACTACACTGCCCATGAGGCTACATTCTTTAGGGCTATGCCTGTAACATTCTGCCTATTGCCTTCATATTAAATAATTTTTGTGAATAATTTTTTTAAAATATTTCTTCACGTCATTATGCGGGCTGCAAGTAGAGGTGACATGGGCCGCGAGATTGAGACACAGACATGAGAGCCTCATAATGCGTGTTTTGTTTGGGTTTCCACGGGCGTGGAAACCAAAAATAGAGAGGGGACAGAAACAGGAAAATACCGCCGTGTAATCCATTCATTTCAACAAAGTAACTGTATTCTGAATGCTACCTTTTTAAATGGTAACTGTAACGGAATACAGTTACTCATATTTTGTATTTTAAATACGTAACGGCGGTACATGTATTCCGTTACTCCCCAACACTGATTGAATTAGATTGAATTTGTGCAGTCGCAGCCACAGAATGTAGTTTTGGTTACTCTGATCAGTGTAATGGTAGACATTGTATTAACAGATGTTTCCCTCTTCTGACTCATCTGCAGGATGACTACCCTCTGGCGAGCCTCCCTCTGCTGGGCTACTCTGTCACCGTCCCATCGGAGTCAGAAAACATCCACAAGGATTACGTCTTCAAACTCCACTTCAAGTCTCACGTCTACTACTTCAGATCAGAGAGCGAGTACACCTTTGAGAGGTGGGTGTACAGTAATAGACAAATGCAGAAATGCAATTAGTTACAATGTGCTTCAACTTAAACCATCCTTTTATTTTTTTTAATCCAACTCTCTGAAGCTACATCTGTCTTTTACGACGTTTGATAAATTCCTTAAATCTTTTTAATGTCCAGAACGACTCCACAGCTTGATGCTGACTTTTTAAATTGTCACCGTTTTTACAGTAAAATAGAAAATAAAGCAAAATATGCCTTAGGATGTGGCTAAGCTGTGAGTGGCAACTCATATGGGTATGCAGTGGTCTCAGGCGTCATCTAAAAGCCTGGAAAATCCAAATCAAAAAAAATTTTTTTTTAGGAATATTATGAATAATATTTGGAAACGCATTTACTATATGTGTTCAGAGCGCAGTACCTTGTGATCACCCTAGTACCTTGGTGCTAGTGTGATACACTGAATATCATGGTATAAATATAAAGCTCGTCTTCTCTTCTTTCTGAAACGTTTAGATTTTCTAGCACAAAAGTTAAGAGAGTGACACTCATTTAAAGAGCACTTGTAAATAAAGGCTTAAAATTTAATCTGACACTTGAACAGCTGACAGACATTCCTACGGCCAGAGGGGCCGATGGCGCGATATGGCAGCCTCGCTTCTGTCAGTCTGCCCCAGGGCAGCTGTGGCTACAACCGTAGCTTGCCTCCACCAGTGTGTGAATGTGAGCGTGAATGAATAATGTCATTGTAAAGCGCTTTGGGTGCCTTGAAAAGCGCTATATAAATCCAATGCATTATTATTATTATTGTTATCATTATTATTATTATTATTATTATTATTATTATTATTATTATTATTATTATTATTATTATCATTATTATTATTATTATTATTATTATTATTACATGCTATGTGTGGGTCCAATAGACAGGTTTAGAAAAAACAATTACAAACTACAGGAAAGAGATCACTTATAGTCTGGGCCCTCTTCTGAAATTCAGATAAATTGTTTGATTTTAAATGTAAAAAGTCAATTTCTGTCTAGTTCAATTTACCAAGTTGTATTGCATTATATATTTAAATTATTTAAACAGAACTTTTTGTGACTAAACCCAACAAAGGAAAGCGTTAAGTATTTTAAAAAGTGAATATTAACAGCAACACTATTCAAACAGTCTCCTTAGCCCTGTAACCAACTAGCAACCTTCCCAGGTTTCACCCCGCCTCTTGCCCTATGATAGCTGGGATATGCTTAAACCCCTCCCACGGCCCTAAATTAGATAAGGTGGAGTAAACGGATGGGCGGATTATTCAAACAGAACTTCTGTAATGTTTGATATATTTCAATCAATGTTTGAATCTACTGATATAAATCCTTTTTTCCCCACCAGGTGGATGGAGGTCATCCGGAGCGCAACCTGCTCTACCAGCCGATCACTGCCGAGCACCAGGAAAGACCTTTACTGAGGATTCCTCCACCTCCACCTCATACTCTCTTGAGTGAAGATCTCGACTGCACAAACACCAGGAAAGACTCTTCCAGCTGCACACGCAGACACTAATTATTACCTCTGACTCCTTACACAGACTCCACTCAGAGGTCTTCTCTCTTCACCTTATTATTAACACACTTTCCACACCATTAGTGTCTGATTAGCAAAAACTATCTGCAGTCATCCACGATGTAATTCTATGTGTAATTTTTCCATTTGTCCTTGTCAACCTGGCAGCACCACATTGTGTTATTTTTTTCTTCCACCAAAGCGAGAGAAAAGGCAAACCCGAGCACGGGCGAAGGATCTGAATCACTTTGGCCTCACTCTCTCCGTGCGCTCCTCTGGTTCACTGATTTTTGGCTGGTGCTTTATAATATTTTATATTTCTGAAAATGGATGAAAAGTGTCTTAAGATCTGAAATAAACTTTATGTAGAAAGCTGTGTGCATGTTGACACAAGAATTGTGTTTTTAATTGTATGACAATCTGTCTGTATGTAATTTGATGACTTAAATGTAATGTAAGGTTGGACACAATAAGAAATCCTGCAATGTTTTTTTTTTTATTAAGTCATCCTTTTTGTACAGTACTTTTGACACTGTGAAATATCCTTAATTCTTTTTTTCCTTTGTCTTGTTTCAAAACACCTGAAACCTTCTTCCAAAGCCAACAGAGATTTCGCTGGTTGATTGCCAATTACCTTCTCTTCAGTATTCTTCAAGTTTTATGGATTTTACTATTTTAAAATAAAGATGAATAGATTGTGTTCTTATGGAACAAAATGAAACATAAATGAAAATTTCTTTTTTTTTTCTCTCTTTTTGAGTTTATCCCCTAGAGGGGATGAACACAGCACATGGAAGATCATAAAAAAAATATCAGGGTGAATTTTTATTTTCGAGGTGAACAAAGATGTGCGGAATGTAAATATTAAACACATTGTCTGCAGATTAGTGTAAAATCAGAGTTCATATCTGTGTACTACTATAAATGCTCCAAGCCTAGGGTGTCAAACTCAGTGAAAATCTCCTTTCTGTCAGTATAAACACATTTAACTACACATTTATAGTGCAAATCATTTTTTCTACTGTAGTAAATGAAAAGAAATTTTAAAAATCTGAGATCTTTATCAGTGTGAAAAGCTGTAAAAATTTCCAAAGCCCCCCCCCCCACAGTGGGTCAAATTGGAAGCCTTTGCTAGGCTGAATCTGGCTCCTGGACCTTCTGTTTGATAGCACTGATAAGAGCAGGGGTATCAAATGCCACAATGCGTTTTGTTTAATGGCAATGACATCACACATTCATCAGTCATTTCCTCCCAGACTTCTATGCAATCACTTTTTTATGAAGCACACAGGCTGGCCATACAAAAGAATGCAGGTTCAAGGGACTTGTACATTAGCTTCACCTGGAAGTTAACGGTAGTGCACAGCATCAGGCTGGAGTGATTTTCTCAGGGACATGGAGGTTTGTCTGTTTCTAAAATGATGCTTTTACATTGAAAGAGGAAGCTGACAAATGGGTGCACGTGGTTCAGAGAACGCTGCCCCTACAGCTTATATTTACTATACATGTGCAATTATTGAACTGCAGATCCGCTTTTCTATTAATATTTTCACATTAGTGAGAAACTAGGTGGCCAGTACCCATGTTTACAGTGCAGCAATTCACAACATGTGAAAGGATTTGCATATAAGACTACAGTACGTGCTGTATCTTTGCATTATTAAAAGTGCATGTGTTTAGCGTTTAAACCGGTAGTGTCATAGCAGACATCCAACCAAAATATTTAGCGTTAAAGATATAATTCATGTTACAGCAAAACGCCAAAAAAAAGCTTTCCAGTTTGATCATAATGCTTCCCAGATGATTATAAATCATAAAAATAAAAACAAATTTGTAAACAACATTATTAATGTGCAACTTTCAGTGGCACAGTGTGCCCTTTTCCTTCTCTACACTATCCTTATTTTGATTGTACGCCTGGCTATCTGCTATTAAAATGTATTTGTCTTGTGATTTCTTTCAATTCCACACACGACAGGAAACAGCACCCATGTCCAGGTGTTGTTTTCCCGAGAGCTTCTCCACCTATTCTGCTAATACCAGGTAGAGGTCCATTTGTCAGTTGCATCAGCACGGTGAGATCAGTCCCGCTCTTCTCTACGCTTATATTTGAGACCGTGATCTCCCTCTGCGTCATAGCTCTCGTAGCACGGCAGTGAGGGCCAGTCTGGCTTGTACGTCGTGGTGGTGTACACAAACACTTCCGTGATGCTACCCGGTGACAGCATCTCCTCTCCTTCCATCTTCCCCACCCACTCCTTCACCTCCAGCTGGACCACCGTCCGCTGGTACATAGTTGGGACGCTTTCAAAGTCGTCCAGGAATTTCAGCATCTGGTCATCCACTTTGTAGATCTCCCCGTGCACTCGGTGACCCTGGCCAGGGATGTCGAGAAGGAAAGGGATGTTGTACTCGGTGGTGATCACTAGTGGGTATTTCTGAATGGTGAACGCCGAACCCAGGTACTCGGCCTTTCCATTGTTGCTGTCAAACATGCGGTAGTTGTTGGGCTGCCCCTTCTTCAGAGTGCCGTAAACAAAGACCCGAGTCATGAGGCCAGAGGACCAAAGACGCATCTGTGGTGTAAAGAAGGGAGAAACATCTCTGTGAGCAAATTCCCAGCAAGTATTACTGGCAAAAATATATTTATACAATTTTAACTATTACTCTGTATTATATCAGTCACTTGTGCAGAGGTGCATATTTGATCTAATTTAAAATGACCAGACCTTCAAAATAAAACAAAGTCAAACTCAAATCTAGGTAACACTGTTTGGGAATCTGCACTCCTTACACGCATTAATTAGGAAAAAATCAGCAGATTAACATTACATGCACAGATTAAACGTGACTATAATAAAACACTTCCTACACACCAACTGTCAGACTGGATCTGCACACATACCTGTCATGCTGTGACTTGTGAACTTGGAGCCTGACCTGACTGGATCTCTTTGGATTGATTATTAATATAAAGTACAGTACGTGCTTAATGATTAACAGGCTTAGAGATAATCGGACAGATACTTTGGTGAGCTGGGAGAAGTCATTCAATGACAGTATATGAGGGAAAAACGCTGTTTACACCATGTTATGCTTATGGGTAAGTTAACAGTCAGTTACAATTATCAGGCAACCACGTCATCACTGTGTAATGAAAAAGCATAAGCTAGGCTACCTTAGAGTTCCTCAAACCTGCTCGAGCTGCAAGAACAATATCGATACCGGAAGTACAGTTTTAATACACACGCTGTGAAGTGACACACGGTTTTCTGCTTATCTCCCAGTCATAAAACTAACACAAAGAAGCGCAAACCTACCTTGAATAAGCAGTAGCTCTACTACTGAAAAAAGCCGTCACTGTCTCTGGATGGCGCATGCGTGGAAGCAATCCAAATAAAGGCGGAAACAACAGAGGGCGCTAAAGTGATAAAGAAAAAAGGGCATCGTGGGAAAGGACCTAGAAAAAGGGTTATACTATACTGTCTATACTATACTGTCCTGGTGGACATGACAACACTTTTTTCATGGTTACATACAGTTTTAGACTGATGTGGGCCAAAGCCTAGCACATACTTGCCAACCTTGAGACCTCAGAATTAGGGAGACATTCAAAGGGGTTTTTACAGTGTTTACTTATCGGAAAAAAATAAGTTAAATGTGGGGTGTCCAAATTCAGAGGCTGCGTCCACCTGAGGACCCGGCCTTCGCGGTCTAAGTGGGCCGGGTCCTCCGAAAGCCGGGTAGACCGGAAATGAGCGACTGTGAAATTGGGGGGTCTAGCCTTCATAATTACGTCACCTCTGCTGTCTGCTCCTTGCTGTCTAAATAAAATAAAATATAACCGGACGCTTGCGTAGATTCTCGACCATCTCACACTTCTCTTTAATCAGTTTTCTGTTTGACATTTATTCAGCTGTGTGAAAACCCCAGAGGAACCCTCCCGAGGGATTAATAAAGTTTTATTTAATCTAATCTAATCTAATCTAATAACTTTAATCTCAGCCAAACCGATTTACTCACGAACAAATAAAACACTGAAAAAGGCCAAACAATAACATGTTTAAGTTATTTGAAGTTTACACAACTACATTCTCGCCTGAAAATATGTTAAAAGTTTATTTTGCGACCCAGAAAGAGTAATAAGAGTAATATTAATACTATAGCTGCAGTAGTAGTAGCCATTGTTGGAAACTGGAATTGGCTGGGCCAATCTAGGATATGGTTTTTCAATTTTGTTGTCCGGGTGGAAAATCGGGAGAAATTGGGGAGAATGGTGGCTCCGGGAGATTTTCGGGAGGGGCACTGAAATTCGGGATTCTCCCGGAAAAATCGGGAGGCTTGGCATGTATGGCCTGGTATTGCCTGTAACGTTATTATGACGGACACATTTTATGAGTGAACTTGACTTTAAGTGACTTACAGGTTTCTTTGAAAAATACTTTGTTATATCCAGGTTCTTCCTTTTTGCTGCCATCCTCCTCTCCTCCTTGCAGGTCCTCGCAGCGCAGGCTTGTCGCTGCTAAAACTAAACAGAGCTCCCTGAAAGGCACAGCCAATCACATTGGCCATATTTGTCACATGAGGTAGGACTCCAGTAGAGAGCGTAATTTAACTCTTTCTGCACCGCTGGGCGAATGAGACGTTGACAGATCTTTTTTTTTCTTTCTATCGGGTTTGTATTTCTTTACTCGAAGAGATCAAATTATTGGTGGGGACAATTCAATAATCGCTGGATATTGGTGGGGACATGTCCCTTCCGTCCATGCCAAATCGACGCCCTTGATCCAGTTAGTACGGTGGCCCTGAGAGGCCAAACGGACTGCAACTTCAGAAAACACTTGCAAAAAGAAAAACACTTGCAAAAAGAAAAACGCTGCAAAAAGAAAAATGCTGCAAAAAGAAAAACGCTGCAAAAGCACACAAAGCACAACGGAAATAGGAAAAAGACAACGGAAATGTTTCTGGGAGACAATAACCAGACGGACCAGTTGCACGAACCAAAACATGTATGTATGGCTGTATCCCAATTCAGGGACTGTTTCCCAATTCAGGGTCTGCAGCCTTAAAGTACGCAGCCTTAACGGTCCTTAAGGGCCGCACTCAAAGACCGCTGAGGCCGGCTTGTAGGCTTGTGAGATGGGACGGTCTAGCCTCCGTCGCGCTGCCCAGGTTGCCTAGCAACCATGATACTAACAGCTGGAAACGTTTCATACAGCTTTGTTTGACAGAAATGAAGGAGAACATATTTTGTACATTTGTTTCTACATGAGCTTTGTGTGATTTGATAAGTATCTGAGGCTGATGATTTTTGGGCTTCATTTCTGTACTGAACAGTCATTTAAGATTAGCTAGTAAATAACAATTAGCTCATGTTGTTCATGAGACTAAAGTCATCTCACTTTGGTAATGTAAATATAATATGGCCAATATTTTATTAATCATTATTAGTTATTACAGCAGTGAACATGAACTCTGTGCCAAACACTGAGCTTCAGTAAAGATTCAAGTTGCATTTATTTATATTTCCTATCACCTTAAATCTTCACTCAAAGACAAGCATCTTTGACAGTGTATATATAGATGTATTATATATAAGAGACAAATATTGTTTTTTTAATATGTTGGCATTACTAAATTTGGCTCAATGCTTATATATGTGTGGAAGAAGCAAATGTACGAGCTGTGATAACTGTGTCTGATAGAATGAAGAGTAGACTGATACATTAAATATCCCTTTATTGGGTGAGAAAATCAGACCATGTCATAACTGCTTTAAGTCATACAGAATAGATATCAGAGCCTTAAACAGGCTGACTTCTGCTAAATGGGTCAAACTGGGCAGAAAGTCTACAAACACATAACATCCTTATAGAATATGATGTAACACTATAGATCAACTTACCTCAGAATATATAAAGCATATAAACAATTACAGCAATATGATGCAACAAACACAGCAGTACTACTAATCCAAAATACTCAAAGCTTCAGTAGAACTGAAACAAACATTTATTTTAGCTCCATTCTGCTGCTGATACATACTTTAGGTTTCTGAATATTAAACTTGTTGCTGCCTTTCATAGTGTGTAACTTGAAGGCCCTGAGTACTTTCTCCCACACTGAAAACACTGGGATGATAAAATTATTTGAACATTACCTAATAAGACTGATTCAGGACAGACAATTAGTTATTTTAAACTTTTCTAGCAGTCCTTCACAAACAGGGAACAGTCTGTCTATTCTCTCCATCTGTCAGCTGCTGCTGGCTCTTCCTCCTCCTCTTCCTCACACACTGCTGAGTTTGTCCAGGTGGATCATCAGGGTGCAAAGCCTCACAGATGATGTGCAGCAGTGGGTCCCTCAGTCTGTCCTCACTCTGGACACTTGCAGTTGTCGCACATGGAAATCAAATGTGTGATAAGCTGCAGGATTCAAACACAAGTGTAACTTATAAATACATGTTCATACTTTTATTCCACAATCAGAGAGAAAGAAACAGAGACAGAGTGCAGGACAGACAGACAGGTGACAGTCTCAGGTGTACACACTGCTACAAAACAGCACAAGAGAAGGAGGATTTAGTGTTTGTGTTATTATGAGTGCTAAACAAGAAGAGTTCCCAGATGGTCCAGTGGACACATGTGTGACTCCTGTGATTAAAGCATCTTTCTTTCAACTTAACGAGTGAACGGTCAGCTCGTTCAAACACACGTTAAAGTCCGTTTGGCTCGACACCACCGAACAGAGGCAGCAATATAACATAGCTAACATTAACAGTGCAGTGAATCCTGCTTGTGCCGTGATATTCAGGACTGCAAACCGAGCAGCATCACTGACTTTCAGCTTGTTGTGTTTGTGGATATATGACTGACTTTAATTATCCATAAAATCATCAGATTCTCTGTAAGATTAAGGTCGACTATCTAACGGCGTATAAAGTAAAGGCTTTAAAACAAAGTAAATGCTGAAAGTACAAACATCGCTAATGTCACATAACTTTGCCGGCATGTGGCCAACAGTAATGTTTTAATGTTCCTCATTATTAAACATTTGCACATAAATAAGTGACATAATATTCAGAACTTACTTTTGAAAGTTTACTCTTTGGCCGCTCCACTTCTTTGAAGTGTCTCCCAGTGCACTTGTTAGCATGTTTTGGTTCGTGCAACTGGTCCGTCCGGGTATTGTCTCCCAGAAACATTTCCGTTGTCTTTTTCCTATTTCCGTTGTGCTTTGTGTGCTTTTGCAGCGTTTTTCTTTTTGCAGCGTTTTTCTTTTTGCAGCATTTTTCTTTTTGCAAGTGTTTTTCTTTTTGCAGCGTTTTTCTTTTTGCAGCATTTTTCTTTTGCAGCGTTTTTCTTTTTGCAGCATTTTTCTTTTGCAGCATTTTCTTTTTGCAGCATTTTCTTTTTTTGCAAGTGTTTTCTTTTTGCAGCGTTTTTCTTTTTGCAGCGTTTTCTTTTGCAGCATTTTCTTTTGCAAGTGTTTTCTTTTGCAGCGTTTTTCTTTTTTGCAGCATTTTCTTTTTGCAGCGTTTTCTTTTTGCAGCATTTTTCTTTTGCAGCATTTTCTTTTTACAAGTGTTTTCTTTTTGCAGCATTTTTCTTTTTGCAGCATTTTCCTTTTGCAAAGTGTTTTCTTTTTGCAGCGTTTTTCTTTTGCAGCATTTTCTTTTGCAGCATTTTCCTTTTGCAAGTGTTTTCTTTTGCAGCATTTTTCTTTTGCAGCATTTTTCTTTTGCAAGTGTTTTCTTTTTGCAGCGTTTTCTTTTGCAGCATTTTCTTTTTGCAAGTGTTTTTCTTTTTGCAAGTGTTTTCTGAAGTTGCAGTCCGTTTGGCCTCTCAGGGCCACCGTAAGTTAGATAGGATAGGTTAATAAATTGGATTTAACTTAACCACAATACTTTGCCATGGGTTCTTTATAAACTTGAGTTGGGGGGGGGGTGCGGCAAAACCCACGCTACACCCGTGCTTTACTTCCGCTCCAGCAAGTTTCAAAACAAAGTCCCGCAATTAAAGGAAAATTACAAAAATGTTCCTAACAAATACAATGAAGAACATTAAAATAATTCGTTACAATCGCTATGATTTTGACGACTGAAATTAGCTGCTTAATTTTGTTCTGCCCTGCCTACTGAGAAACCTGACACCGGGTCATTTGCGTACTAACAGCGATTGGATGTTTAGCCGGGGGGAGAGTGGATGCGCACAAACGGAGCACGGAGGAAAAGAGCAAACGAGACATGAAACCTATCATGTTTGACTTAAGGGGGCAGGACGTTTGTTTCAGGGGTAACGCCCCCTCTTGCCCGCCCCTACGACACACGCCGAGAATCCCGACACTGACGTTGAGGTCCATCCCCTACTCATGCTCACTGAGGTACCGCAGGGCTTTTGCCACCCGGTGGGGAACACACGGTTTTCGGTGCTTGTCAGCGGGTCTCTCATAAATCTGCTGCCCTGTATAACCGGAGTATTAGCGATTATTTTCCAGCAACCATTCACGACCGGTCGGAAACTTTTTACACCAACTTTTGTATCACTCTGATCTAATCAGGACCCTAAAACTACAAATAATGGATGTAACATCAACCTGCTGGACTCTGTTGGTCTCCTTTATTTTCTCGATCATGTCTGCAGGTGAGTTAAAGCATGAACCTGATTTTTTTTTCTTCATACCGCGTTATTCTGTAACAACACTTATTATAACAACACACCTTCACATCACGGTTACGATATTAGCCAATATCCTCTACTTTGTGCAAACTCAGTCAGCTTCCCGCTATCACTGTGAACTTTTTCCAGCATTAAGACCAGTCGTGTTCAGGCCCCCCTCCTGTGTTTCAGGACATGGTTGACATGTACATGGTGGACATGGTTAGCCCGGTCAGGGACTTAAAAACTCCCATCCCATTTCAAGGTCAGAGGAGAGACTGCACTACCCGTGTTCATGATGCTTCTCTCCGAAACCAAACACGATCCTTCTTCTTCTATAACGTCGCCTGGATATCCTCGTTAAACTTTCTAATAACGCAGCGTTTGTGTTCAGAAGGTGTTTCTACCATCTGTCTAATGACTGAGATAAAACAAAACATTCTTAAACGAAAGAATCCGACAAAAGAAGAAGCGGATAAACGTAAGGCTGTCACAACCAAACTCTCCCGGGAGCAAGCCCCCCCCTTAGTCTAAAAGAAAAAAACCACATACTTCCTGTATTAGTGGGTTTTTGTTTTTTTTTTTGCTTTTTTGATTGCATTGGACTAAAGTGACTGAAAAACGGTTACCAAACATCTGTAAAATATGTTTACGTGCTATCTGTGTTATATAAAAAAAAACTTAATATCTTCCTGCTTGGTTCTACAAACAGGTCTCATTTAAAATAACTGTTGAAGCGGATTCCTTCTTGTGTGAGTTTGTGTATGTTGTTTTCATGCAGAAGGCTTGAATTAAAGCCATGCTGTATGTCCATAAGTAGTAAACGTCTTTAGACATACACTGTATAATGTTAAGGTGTAATATTAATAATAACTTATCAAATATATAAATAATTAATTGTATTTAGTAGTCAATAAAAACTACAGAGCTCCCAAATCAAAATCTGTTATAAATTGCTTGACTTATATGTTTAAACCATTTCATGTACCGCAGTTATATAAAAAACTTTTATTGTGAAAAGAAGAAAACACTGTCACTGTAATGATCCTGTGTGATGCCCACACAGGATTACAGCTGTTTTTTGGGCTCTGTCTGTCTGTCATTTTTTTTTGTTTTGTTTTTTGTTTGTTGCTCACAACCTTAAATTTCAGATTTGTTTGGCTGAATTTTAAGTTTTCTAGGAGTTCATGCCATGGTCTAGGAAGATCTCCAACACAACAGGCTGAAACCATGACTGGCTGCTGTACAAGTGAATAGTTGTACTTTGACCTTTAACCTCTCTGCTCTGTGTTGTTTCCTGTTTCAGATCAGGAAAACATCACAGCTGAGTCTGGACAGAACGTCACTCTGACATGTCGAGCTCCAAACATCAAGAATGATCTTGTAGAGTGGAGCAGAGCTGACCTGGGAGATGAATATGTGCTATTTTACCGGGATGATCTGTCTGTTTCTGATCACCAGCATCAATCATTTAAGAACCGGGTGGATCTGCAGGACAGACAGATGAAGGATGGAGATGTGTCTTTGGTTCTCATGAATGTGACGATTAATGACACTGGAACATACAAGTGTCGTGTTCCTTTGGACAAAACACACTCATCGAATCCCATCAGCATCATCTTCCTGAGTGTTGTTGATCCTCCAGGTGAGTGAGTAGAGTTGAGTGTGTGTGTGATCAGAGGTGAAGCTGCTTCCTGGTTGTTGATGTTTGTTTCTAAAGATGTTGTTGATGAGACCTTGTAGAAAGCAGCTGCTCTGAGTGATGTGATCAGCTGACACCTCACACCTGTTTCTCTCCTGCAGCTCCACCAGGAGGAGCCACAGAGGATGGAGATGGAGTTGGTAGACGTCATCATGGTCGACTGATAGCTTCTGTTTTGTGCCTTGTTGTAATCATTGTTGTGTTCTTTAAAATATTTCACCATTATTGTGATCCCCTTTGATGACAACAACAAGAAACTAAAGCGACAGATGACAGACTGTATCAAACCAAAGTGCATCAGCCTGAGGTGTAGTAGACAGACCAGTTTCTTTTTCATCTCCTGTGTTTCTGTATGATGAGTGAGTGTCTAATGTCTAGGTGTGGGAGTGGGAATGGAGGGGTGATGAGAGGGTGTAATGAAGTTGATGTGTGTATTTTCTTTATGCATTTAATGTGTACAGCTCTTTGAATGACTTCCTTACTGTATGAGAAGTGCTATGTAAATAAAGTTTTTAGTGATATACTAAGATTAATACTTTATTTATGCACCAAGCACATTGCAAGAAAGTCACAAAACACAATTTTTAAACTTGCCTTGTAACATATATACATGACAAACATGTTGTTTGGTGTAAAATTCGTGGTGGATTCAAACCCAGGACCTTGTTGCTGTGAGGCACCAGTGCCATCACCCAGTGGTGACAAAGCCTGAAAATCAGCACATGTTCCCTCAGTCGTACAAAGCAAATGTTTTACATTCAGCCTGATTTGTTTTTCTTCTCCTCCATCATCAGTGATCAGAGGTCTGCACTGTGGAGCAGGATTTAGTCTCATCCAGGTAACTTCAGGGTTAACCCTGGTTTTACTGTAATATTAAGATGGTTCACTTCTCATTCCCAGTTTATGCTTCAGTGGGAAATCTATGCCGTGACCAACTCCTGAGGTATCTACACATGGAGTTGACACAGCCTGCTGCTGTGATTGGCCTGATCAGCGCTGTTGACTCCTCCTGTGTATTTCTTGCTGCTTTTTTTTTTTAATAGATTTTGAATTTATCATTGAGAGGATAATGATGATTGCCTCAGTATAAAGAATAATAATTATAACAATTGTGAGAAAGTGTTCTGATAGCGTCATTGCTGTGTTGTAAAATCGTACAGCGGGTAAAATATTAAATAATTTCTATTTAGATATATTTATCAAGCTGCTGCTTATGTAAAATTGTCACCAGGTGTAAGTAACAACACATCCAATCCACACGTGCATTTTGTTTTGTGGCCCACATTCGGCTGTGATATAGACATCAGTGTGGATTGTACAATGATTTTATGACTGATGGATGTGAAACAGGACTTATTTCTATTTAAAATGTGTGTACTGTACATATTTGTAGGCTGAATGCTGACCTCATCCTCAGAGCACTGAGCTGTGAGTGAGTAACTTAGAGTCAAGGCCATCTGCACTCTGAGAGGATGATGACTGGACTATTACTTACTTTGTCTGTGGGTTCATTGGTGAAGCTCAGATGTTTCAGCACCAAGGACAGCGAGTATCTGCTCCACTCCAGGGTCTGTCCGTCTGCCTGCAGTGAGCTCTGTTACCAGAAGGGGAGGACCGGCCTGTGGGCCACCACTGCTTGAGCTGTTGTTGGTAAAGGAGAGCAGAGTTCGCACACAAAGAGCTGAAGTATTAAAAACAATAAAAAGTGTGACTGCTGTCACTGTCTGTGCATGTTTTATTTATTGGGATTTGAACTTTTCCTGTTCACGGTGAACTCTGGTATCGCTCCCTGCTCTAGCCACTGTTTTCAGTCACGTGACTGACTCACTACCCTGGTAGGTAAAACATTACTCCATCATGACTCCAAATAGTTGACAGACTTTCCACCTGTCTGGAGCCAAGACTGCTTGGATCTGTCCATGGAGGAAAAATTAAGATATGAATTTTGTATCACCATCATTTCATAAAGATATAAAGTTAAAATGTCTCCAAATGAATATTTTCACACCCAGAAGTCATTAAGTAAAAGAACACAGACCTTAGTGATTGAAGTGATTGAAATGCATCTAAACTTTGATTGGTTGTTGTTGGCAGACAGGCTGGCCTGAGTGTTTCACAAACTGCTGATCTACTCTGATTTTCCCACACAGCCATCTGTGGCAGAGTTCACAGAGAGTGAAAAAGAGGAAATATCCAGTGAGCAGCAGTTGATGTCAGAGGTAATTCAGTAAAAGGACTAGATGCTACAAGCCCTGATAATGCATTGCTTCTAATGGAGAAAGTCCTTAATCTGGGCTCTATCCTGGCCATTTGTGGCCACTTCACTTTTTTTTTCAAAAAAAAAAGAGTTTTTTTTTCAACCATTTTTGTTCTGTTAATGGAAATGGAAATGGAATGAAACTTCCCAAAGGTGTGTATTTTTTTCAGATTTTTTATTTTCAACATCAGCTCCTTAATAATATCAATAATATTCACTATACACCAAATTGTTCCTCTTGACTCTATCGTGGCCATTTTTGGCCAATTGAAACCCATTATAACCACCTTTTTTGATTCCTTGTTATTAACAGTAATATATCATGCGATTTAGTTAAAATTGCTTTCATTCTAAACTCAACACATGAAAATTGTAGTTTTTAATGTTTTTTTACCAAATTTTTTTTTACCCATTTTTGGCCAAGCAAGCAATTTCATGTAATATTCTGAGTTTGTAGTAGCGGCCTTTGATGGCCTACCACACTCCAATGGACCAAAGTAATGAAACAATTTTGACATAGGTTTGATCTTAAGGATCTAATAGTTTGTGTTTGTGCATGACATTGCAGCACAAACATGTATTTGCAAGATAGACTGGAATAAATAATGACGCATCAAACTAGAGATGGACCGATCCGATATTACGTATCGGTATCGGTCCGATACTGACCTAAATTACTGGATCGGATATCGGCGAGAAATAAAAAATGTAATCCGATCCATTAAATATCAAAAAAACACCTCACAAAACTTGCGACACGGTGTAACTCGCCTCATAACCGTAGCACGTAGGAGCAGTATGCATCACGTTATAGAGCAGCTGTGTGTATTTGTAGCCTTGCTACCAAACCAGCATTTCATCTCCGAGGAAGTTATCCCAGAGAGAAGTAAAGCAAGTGTGTAAGTTCATCTCTGAATGTTTGTAAAGCGTTCCCATGTTAAGCTTAACAACCGATATATGGAGCGACTGACTCTCTCTCTCCCTCACCTTCCTGCGGCTACTTCAATCGTGAAACTGCTTAACGATCAGCTGATCGGCTTTTCTGTCGCGAGTCCGTCTCTCTTCTTTGTTTTTGGTCCACTTTGCACCAGAAAGAGGAAACCAGCGGCTGAACAACAGCAGCACGTTTAAGCTTGATAAGCTGTTGTTAGAATTTATTTAATATTACTTTCTACACCAGGATCCTTTTCTACGTAGCTGACGGCTGGTAACTGTGCAGGGGCGGATCTAGCAAAGTGTAGCCAGGGGGCGATAGGGCATGAACAGGGAAAAGGGGCACAAAGACATACTTTTCTTTCTTATTCTCATTTAAAATGCCTAGCTTTTAATAAATAATTATCTGAATCTTACACCCAAAGTTTTAATCTGATTTAAAATGTATAGAAGTCCATTACTGTGTATAGTAACTGTTAAGTCTAATATACCCTAGTAAGCTATAGTACTTTTTTCTTTGAGAAGGTACCATCTGTGAATTCTGCAATTCTGTTGAAGAAAGATGTTGAATCTATTTAATTATTCTTGAAAAATAATTTATTTCTGTGCATTTTTTTTCACCCTGCATCAAATTAAAGTTGATTACATCGATTAAGCATCATGAGGGTGGGGGGTGGTTCCCTATTTTTTTTTTGTTGGGAGTTTGCAACCCTATTAGTTAGGTTGCTTAATATTTCTGCTAAGTACTCTTTAAAATACCAGAATAGGGAGGATTAAGTTTATTAGATTGATCAGTGTTCCTGAACTATGAAATATTTTGGGTGCAGTGTATTTTTTTACATACAGGTATAACAGAATAGCTTTAGTGTTGTTGTTTATTTAAACTTGAGTATGAACTTATACAAAATGCAGCAAGATATTAAAAAAACAGTTTTATTGATTAAAAAACACACTATATCGGATTCATATCGGTATCGGCAGATATCCAAATTTATGATATCGGTATCGGTATCGGACATAAAAAAGTGGTATCGTGCCATCTCTACATCAAACATTATACAGGCTGCAGTGAATTTCTGTGGATGCAGGCTATTGAGCTTCGAGGTTCCCAGTCAAACTTAGCTTTGAAGCACATGTTAAAAGCACTTTTACTCTTGTATTTTTCATAAAAAGAGACCATACCCAAAATATTAACTCTAGAAACAAAAACAAAAACAAAAATACAAAAACAATCACAGGACGTTTTGCAGAGTTCAAACCTGCAGCTGCAGCGCAAACAACAACAAACACTGTTTGTAAACGTGTCCTGGAGTTTATGCAGGTGCAGACAGAGCTACTGCTGTAAGTAAGCCTAACAGCTTCCAGATCATTTATTCTGGCAATATGGCAAGAAGGTCATCACTGCTTCAAGCACTGTCTATATGATCTGGTCAGAGAGCAAGGACAGCAAGCAGTCCTCTGCCCTTGAAGAAAAGACATCTGCCCAAGATGAAGAAACTTCCTCTCCAGAAGATGAGGGGACAATCTCCAAAGAGGCTGACCGCATCACCACTGATGAAGAGTACTAGCCAGTGCCTGAATCCTCTTCTTTGGGGGAGGATTGGGGTTGGGGGGCATGCAGGTGGAGGCCGAGCAGCTGATGGAAAAGAACATAGGAGCATTTTCTGAGACAGAGGAGCCGGTGACTGAGTGGATCCCTCATGAAAGGAAAACCATGTGGGTCCCACTACTGAAGAGAGACTGCTCTACAATCCAGTACCCACTGGTATCAAACCAGGTCTCACCCTGTATGCAGTTCCCTGCATTAGCAGCCTGAGATCTACTTTTGACTTTTTTATAACAAAGGAGATCTTTTAGCTGCTGTGCACCCTTACAAACCTGCACGGGAGGCGAAGGTGTGAGGACTGGAGGATTATAGATGAAGTGGAGATGTGAGCCTACACCAGAATAAACCAATACATAGCATGTTGGATGACAACACTGGAAGTTCTCAGGAAGTAAAAAATGGCATGGGGTTCAGACTCCAACTGACGGAGGAGCTCTGAGGACAACGTCTTTACTTTGGTCACCTTGGCAGAGGAACTCCTCAGATGAAAACTGGCACAGGGGAAACAACCCAGAGCTTCCTCCCCAGCTCCTCCAGTTGCAACAGAGGAAGATTTTGTTTTCCGTCTATGGCTTCACCAGAACTACCACGGCAACATCCCACATGCCAAAGCAACGGAGGAATGTGCTTCTTTTGACAGCAACACACATGGACCAGCAGTCAGTGATGGGGAATAAAGGACGCATGGAAGCAAAAAGCAATCCTGGACTACAATAGGTACAAATGCAGCCTGGATAACTTAGAGAGGATTTTGGCACCTCGAGTTGTAGAAGGAAAACTAACTGATGGCTGCTGGCTCTTTTCTCCAATCTCCTGGATGTCTTGGGATACGATGCCTTTGTCCCGCCGGAAACAACTTCACTGAAGTGGGGGAGTCCTCTACAACCAACAAATGAAGAGTGATCCTTCACTCTTCAAGGGAAAAAGAAGGAACACACACATGTAAAGGAAGCACTTAAAACATGCGGCTATCCTAATTGGGCGTTTATAAAGTCAGCAAAGATGCACAGAAAAGAAGATCAGACACCAGCGAGGCCGGATAAGAAAGACAGACGCAACAACATTGTCATCCCCTATGTAGCCGGTGTATCAGAGAAACTCAGGAGAGTTTTCTCCAAGCATGACATCCCAGTGTACTTCAGACCCAGCAACACACTCAGACAGAAACTGGTTCACCCGAAAGACAAAACTCCTAAACAACTTAACAATGTGGTGTATGCTGTACAGTGCAGTGAGGAATGCCCAGACCTCTACATTGGAGAGACCAAACAGCCACTTCACAAGCGCACAAGAGCCACCTCCACGGGACAAGACTCTGCAGTCCATCTGCATCTAGAGGACAAAGGACACGTTCACGTTCCTAAATGACGAGATCGGACAAAATCAGAACCATGTGTAATCAATCCACACATGTTTGTTTATTTTCCTCAAATTATTTTGGAAAACACTATTTAACGTCATTAAAGTGTTGGTTAAGGTTAGGGATATGGTTAGGGCTGGAATGCATGACGTGTTTTACCGCGGGATTGTCATTCTACTGGATTTTACCCATAACTCGGTGCGTAGCATAAGAACGTACATGGTCACCTTTGTGACAAATCGTAAGGATGTTACGCCTCGGGAGTGAGAATGGGTTGGTAAATCACATGATATAGTGGGGCAAGGTCTCACATGGGCTCACCTGAAACCTTGGCTGACAGTGATCCACACCCATTTTCTCACTGTGGCTCATGTGATTAGGCAGAGGATCAATAGGGGGTCCATGACCCTCTTAGGGACACTCCCAGTAGAGCTGGGACTTTCAGATGAGGGATGAAACGTCTTCAAGAAACTTAAAGAAGTCCAGACACTTTTCTTTCCCAGTTCCTTAGACTGCAATGACTTGGATTAGTGAGAACCTCCACAGACAGATCACTGAAAAACTTCACTTTGTATTTACTTGAGTTATTGTTTTCTAATTTCGAAGTTTGTTTGATCTGAAACACTTCGGGCTTTAACCTCTCTGCTCTGTGGTATTTCCTCTTTCAGACCAGAACACCATCACAGCTGAGACTGGACAGGACGTCACTCTGATATGTCGAGTTCCAAAAAAGGACATTAGAGTTGGAGAGTGGAGCAGAGCTGACCTGGAGCCAGAGTATATCTTTACATTTAGGAAGGACTATTTTGATCCAGACGACCAGCATCCATCTTTTAAGAACCGGGTGGATCTGCAGGACAGACAGATGAAGGATGGAGACGTGTCTTTGATTCTGAAGAATGTGACGATTAATGACACTGGAACATACGAGTGCCGCATCCTCATAGATGAAACACAATCATGGATGCTCATCAGCAGCATCTACCTGATTGTCGCTGATCCTCTAGGTGAGTCAGTAGAGTTCAGCGTGTCTGTGATCTATTATCTGTCTAATATTAAAGTTTGTTTTATCTGAAACACTTTGGCCATTTTATTCTCTCTGCTCTGTGTTTCCTTTTTCAGACCTGAAAAACATCACAGCTGAGTCTGGAGAGAAAGTCACTCTGCCATGTCGAGCTCCAAACAACAACATCATAGCTGTAGAGTGGAACAGAGCTGACCTGGGGACAGATAATATCTTTTTATATCAGGATAAGCAGTCTATGTTAGACAACCAGCATCCATCTTTTAAGAACCGGGTGGATCTGCAGGACAGACAGATGAAGGATGGAGACGTGTCTCTGATTCTGAAGAGTGTGACGATTAATGACACTGGAACGTACAAGTGTTGTTTCTTCATGAGGGGAACAAATCGTGGGAAGAGAGCTAATCTGAAGACTCACTCCATCAACATCATCAGCCTGAGAGTTGATCCTCCAGGTGAGTGAGTAGAGTAGAGTGTGTGTGTGATCAGAGGTGAAGCTGCTTCCTGGTTGTTGATGTTTGTTTCTAAAGATGTTGTTGATGAGACTTTGTAGAAAGCAGCTGGTCTGAGTGATGTGATCAGAGTGCAGTAGATAATGTCTGACAGCAGTTTGAAGAGGAAATGGATTCTGTTCTGTTCTTCACTCATCACCTACCTGACAGCTGACACCTCACACCTGTTTCTCACCTGCAGGTCAGACAGGAGGACACACAGAGGATGGAGGGAAGGAGGCTAAAGGCAAGAAGGATGGATCTGTTGGACTGAAAGTTGGTCTCTCAGTTGCTGTTATTGTTGTTGCTGCTGTTGTTGTTTTTTTGATCTACCTAAAACAATGTAACCAGATTCAATATCAGGCTCCAGTTGAACTTCAGTCTGTTTGAAATGTTTCCGTTTTTTTTCCAGCTGATCTGATTCTCTGTTTCAACTTCTCAGAGGTGACACTGAGCATTCAGAGCAGGGGCTATTTTAGCCCATTTTGAATCAAAGCACCCCCAAAGATTTCTTTCTTTCTTTCTTTTTTTTTTTTTTTACAATATTTTGTAATATTTTCTGTTTGTGGGACACACTACTAAAAACATAAAAAGCATACAGTACTTAATTGAGATGGAACATTTTAACAACAAAAGTATAGATAGATATATATAGTTAGGTAGCAGTCAGACCATGTTTCTTATAGGCTGAAAAACATTACACCAGGTAACCTGCAGTGTTGAAAACGTGTTTCCCGACTATGTTTGCTACAATCCGTCCTGCTCTGTAGAAAAATCATTGACATTTGACCGTCCTGTTGCTCCCATTGAAATGTATATAACCTATTTAAAATCTAAAACTTAACATTGTCCGTAGCTACTGTTGTTACCACTGTCCTGTTTGAAATGCAATGAGAGAAACTGGTTATTTTGTCCTATGTGCATGTGCCGATATTATGCATGTGCCCATTAACCTTATAACTCCTGGTGTGTGTGTGTGTGTGTGTGTGTGTGTGTGTGTGTGTGTGTGTGTGTGTGTGTGTGTGTGTGTGTGTGTGTGATCCAGGTAAACGTGTAAGATTAATAAAGGATAATGTTGGTTCAGTGTTTCAATATTTATATCCTTTATTAGATGTACATGTGGTTTGGTCATTTGCCTTTTGGTTGAAAGTACACTGAGAGAGGACTTTTTTATTAGTGATCTTTATAGTATTTTGTATTCAATTAGATTTAAAAATCTATTTGTGTATGATTGTCAGTCCAAAGAGGGAGAGAGGAAAGAGGAGAACCTGAGGAGAAAGTACAAGGTCAGGAAGAACCAGGTAAGAAAACAGACAGGGAACAGTGACAGGCACAACAGAAACTGTTAAACTGACAAAGAAAAAAACAAACAAACTAATTTTACTCATAAAATCTGGAAGTTGTGTCCTCCCTATATTAAAGCTGCTATACAGAATCTGCAAAACAAACTGGGTTGTCAGCCCTGGCACTGCATTACCATATTGAACTTCAGTCAGAGGAAGTCACAGTTGCCAAAAACTTTTTGAAGCTCAAGAGTGAGGCTGGTGCCGTTCCAGATATGTTAACATTGTACAATCTTCTGGATAATCAGATCTTCCCCACACTGAAAGCTGTTGTTCAGGTTGCCCTAACAAACCCAGTTAGCAGCTGTAGCTGTGAAAGGTCTTTTAGTGTCTTGAGTCAGCTCTATACCTGGCTGAGAAGGACCATGGGTCAAAGCAGACTCCAGCACCTGGCTGTGATGTCAGTTGAGAAAGAGATGCTTGAGAGACTTGACCACCAAAATGTGATAGACAGATTTGCCAACCTCAAGGTGAGGCGACATAGGTTAAAAGAAAAGAAAAAATCTGCAGAGCCACAGTAGTATCTGCAGTAAAGATCTTTTCATACATTGTATACATTGTACCAGAGGCCAAGGTGTCTCCATTTTTCTAATTTTTTAATAATATTTTGTACATTTCAAGGACTCGTCTATTTTTGGAGTGTATTTTCTATGTATCTGTATTATATTATACATACACATTAAAAGTGAATCTCTGTGCAAAAAATGCGCTCAGTTTACTTCTTACTCACCATGAGCATCATTCATTATTCTCCCCAGTAATTAAGGTTAGGATATGTATTTTTAAAAAAAATTCCAATCCATTCTTCTTTTGCAGCATTTAAATAACCTTTATCAGATTTGATGGTTTTGTTACAGACTTTAAAAAAGTGTTTTGCTTTTCTTTCACAAATGTGGGGATTAAATTGTGTTAAAATGTACAAAACAGTGATGTCATGTTTTGTGACGAGGAACAGGCACAGAGAGACTTGATGAATTTAAGAATCTTATGATTTAATAAAGAAATTTGCAGACTTGCACAGAGAGGATAAAATTATGATGACTGATAGCGGAGACGAAAACAACAGAGGACGAGGACAGGGAGGAACAGGGGTCTAAATGCACCAAGGAGACAGTCAGAGGGAACTCGGGACAACTGGAGACATTTAAGGATGCAGGGACTCACAGAGATGGGGAAGAAGTCTCATCGTGACAAGTAAAGTTTATCTTGCCTGGCTGGGCAGCTCTCTGGGTGCTCAGCACCCCCAAAGCTCTGATCCTAGAATCGCCCCTGGGTTTTATACTATACTGAAGTCAAAATTAAGCAAAAAACAACAACAAATAAACCACTAAACATTAAATACATCATTAAACATCAATATTTTTCATTAACTATCTTGGAAATAAGATTATTAATGAAAAATTAATTATATGTATTGATTAATTAACTTTGTCATTAATTAGCCCTGCTGTAGACTGGCGATCTGTAACCTGCCTCTTGCCCTAGCCGTGCACGTCTCCTGGCATTACAACACCACTGTGTCCATGGTGGACTTTAGCATAGCTGTGGAGGTACCACTACCGTGTTCCTGCTCGTCTTTCTTCTCCTGCCACATTCTCCATTTTTCCTTCACACCTCTGACTTTGGAGTCCAACTGCTTGCGTCGCACTTGTTTACCACTGTGTTGTCTTCTTCTTTGCTCAAAGAACCATTGCCCCAATATCCTTTGTGTCTTTTCTTTCTGCTCATATCTGTTTTTATCTTTCTCCATTGGTGTCAATCTTTATGTCTATTTCTGTATCTGTGTGGACTAACATTAGTAGAGGCCATCAGTAGTGTGGCCACTGAGTTGATGAGGCCCCTCAGCAGACTTCAGGTGCCACATCTCTTGCTTTGTTTTTGTACCAGCAAACTAGCACAGTTTCTCTTTTAGCGACAGCTGCTGGATTAGGGAGGCTCTGCAACAGCTGCAAATGTGTTGAGCCTTACAAATCAGAAAGAAATTAATAAATGACTTTGGTAATAAAGAAGATAAATACATATTTAAAAATCCCTGTAAGTAGTTTGCAGGATATTTATTCTGCTTATGACAAAGCAGAATAAAAGTTTATCCCCTGGAGGGGACGAACACAGCACAGATCATACAAAAGAAATCAGGAATGAATTTTTATTTCAGAGGTAATCAAAGACAAGTGGAATGTAACGATTAAACACATCAGAGTTCATATCTGTGTAATATAAATGCTCTAAGACAGAGGTGTCAAACTCATTTTACATCATGGGCCACATACAATCTGCTTTGATCTTAAGTGGGCTGGACCAGTAAAACTGGCCTTTCTGTCAGTGTAAACTCGTTTAACTGCACATTTACAGTGCAAGTAGGTTTTTATATTGTAGTAAATGAAAAGAATTAAAAGGAATCTGAGATCTTTCTCAGTGTGAAAAGCTATAAGTTTCCAAAGCCCACCAGCCGGGCTGAATCTGGCCCTTGGGCCTCATGTTTGACAACCTTCTTCTAAACCTTTTTTAACCTAGATGCCATTAAATAAGAATTTCTTTGAGACTACACACTCATCAGGAAAGTCTTTGGTGAGGTTATATATCAAGTAAGCAGCTGGGTCATTTCCTTCCAGACTTCTATGCAAACACATTTTTATGAACCACAGGCTGGCCATACAAAAGAATGCAGGTTCAAGGCACTTGCACATTAGCTTCACCTGGAATGTTAACGGTAGTAAACTGTAAAAAGTCAGTGTTATGAGGCTGATCTGACAGTACATCTTCATTTTTCTGAGAAAGGTTTGGAGAGCATTCTTCTAGGTGCACAGCAGCAGGCTGGAGTGATTTTCTCAGGGACATGGAGGTTTGTCTGTTTCTAAAACGATGCTTTTACCCTGTAAGAGGAAGCTAGCTGCTGACAAATGGGTGCACGTGGTTCAGAGAACGCTGCCCCTACAGCTTACATTTACTATAGATGTGCAAATACTGAACTGCAGATCAGCTTTTCTATTAATATTTTCACATTAGTGAGAAACTAGATGGTAAGCACCCATGTTTACAGTGCAGCAATTCACAACATATGAAAGGATTTGCATATAAGACTACAGTACGTGCTGTATCTTTGCATTATTAAAAGTGCATGTGTTTAGCGTTTAAACCGGTAGTGTCATAGCAGACATCCAACCAAAATATTTAGCGTTAAAGATTTCCAGTTTGATCATATTGCTTCCCAGATGATTATAAATCATAAAAATAAAAACAAATTTGTAAGCAACGTTAATAATCTGCAACTCTTAGTGGCACAATGTCCCCTTTTCCTTCTCGACGCTATCCTTACTTTGATTGCACGCCTCCCTATCTGCTATTAAAATGTATTTCTCTTGTGATTTCTTTCAATTCCACACACGACAGGAAACAGCACCCATGTCCAGGTGTTGTTTTCCTGATAGCTTCTTCACCCATTCTGCTAACACCACACAGAGGTCCATTTTGTCAGTTGTGTCAGCACAGTGAGATCAGTCCCTCTTTATAGCTATTCTTTATAATTATACTTGAGCCCGTGATCTCCCTCTGAGTCGTAGCTCTCGTAGCACGGCAGCAAGGGCCAGTCTGGCTGGTACGTCATTGTGGTGTACACAAACATCTCTGTGATGCTCCCCGGTGACAGCGTCTCCTCTCCTTCCATCTTCCCCACCCACTCCTTCACTTCCAGCTGGACCACCGTCCGCTGGTACATAGTTGGGACGCTTTCAAAGTCGTCCAGGAATTTCAGCATCTGGTCATCCACTTTGTAGATCTCTCCGTGCACTCGGTGACCCTGGCCGGGGATGTTGAGCAGGAAAGGGATGTTGTACTCGGTGGTGATCACTAGCGGGTATTTCTGGATGGTGAATGCCGAACCCAGGTACTCGGCCTTTCCATTGTTGCTGTCGAACATGCGGTAGTTGTTGGGCTGCCCCTTCTTCAGAGTGCCGTAAACGAAGACCCGAGTCATGAGGACAGAGGACCAAAGACGCACCTGTGGTGTAAAGAAGGGAGAAACATCTCTGTGAGCAAATTCCCAGCAAGTATTACTGGCAAAAATATATTTATACAATTTTAACTATTACTCTGTATTATATCAGTCACTTGTGCAGAAGTGCATATTTGATCTAATTTAATACGATCTGACCTTCAAAATAAAACAAAGTCAAACTCAGATCTAGGTAACACTGTTTGGGAATTTGCACTCCTTACACGCATTAATTAGGAAAACAATCAGCAGATTAACATTACATGCACAGATTAAACATGACTATAATAAAACACTTCCTACACACCAACTGTCAGACTGGATCTGCACACATACCTGTCATGCTGTGACTTGTGAACTTGGACCTGACTGGATCTCTTTGGATTGGTTATTAATATAAAGTACAGTACGTGCTCAATGATTAACAGGCTTAGAGATAATCGGACATATACTTTGGTGAGCTGGGAGAGGTCATTCAATGACAGTATATGAGGGAAAAACGCTGTTTACACCATGTTATGCTTATGGGTATGTTAACAGTCAGTTACAATTATCAGGCAACCACGTCATCACTGTGTAATGAAAAAGCATAAGCTTGGCTACCTTAGAGTTCCTCAAACCTGCTCGAGCTGTAAGAACAATATCGATACCGGAAGTAGTTTTAATACACACGCTATGAAGTGACACACGTTTTTTTTTTTCCGCTGGGCTCTCAGTCAGGAAGCTACCATAAAGAAGTGCAGACCTACCTTGAATAAGCAGTAGCTCTTCTACTGGAAAAAGCCGTCACTGTCTCTGGATGGCGCATGCGTGGAAGCAATCCAAATAAAGGCGGAAACAACAGAGGGCGCTAAAGTGATAAAGAAAAAAGGGCATCGTGGGAAAGTATGGGCAGAAATCTGTGCCATCAGAAACTGAATTTGAATAAGTTAAATTTGAATTTGAATTACTCGGATTGAATCTGAATTGTAACTTGAATGAAAGCTTTTGAAAACTGAATTTGAATTAGTCTAATTTGAAATTGAATTTATGGTTTGAAAATGAATTGATTTGCTTTGAAACTGCATTTTATCCTTTAAAAATTCAGCTCTCGAATAATTTCAGATTCACTTCTCACCATTAGTGCAGCTTTACTGGATCACCTCTGTTTGAAGTAATATAATATGATATACAACTATCACTGTGTTTAACTATCATAATAATTCTTAGGGTACTGAGTGCATGCTTAATTAGATTTTTTTTTTTTTTAAACATGCTGCTCCATTGCTATGTTTGACAGGCTGAAGTTGTCGGGTCACCTCCTAAATCGACCATCTTTTACAGGTGTTTTGTGCCAGAAATGGAGTGTCCACTGAAGACTGAAGATACTGAATCTCTACGCCGTGCCATTGATCCCTCCTGTGCCTTCATCTAGACAAGAGACATCAACTTAACCACTCTCACATGCTCTGTACCTACATCACCTTCCCTGACAGTCGTAGCTTGGCTCATCTGAGGGTGAAATTATAAGAATGTGTTATTTTGCAAAGTGCTCTCTAGGGTTCCTAAATAAAATATGGCATTGAGGTCATTTCTTTTGAATTAATCCCTTCTTCTGAAATATAAGAACCTCTCCTGGTTTAAATGGCACTTTCTGTTCCTTACTTCCTGTTCCACTCCTAACCCCAAATAGATGCTGACAAGCTGACACAGTAACATGGAAGAGGGAGAGAAGCTGGAAAGGACTACTACAAATAAACCCAATGCCTAACAATGAAAAATGTAAAATAAGAACAATAATAATAATAAAGATAAAAGATGAAGTAACAAGTTTTTTGTTTTTTTGTTTATTCCAAATGATCATCCAGATGTCTGTGACATGTGATGACAAACACCATAATGGAAGGCCTTAGTCATCACATGCTTAAACTCATATATTTTTGCATATGCTGAACAGGCAGTCAGACATGCTGTAACTGTGGGGTAGAAAACTGCATGAACACCATACAGCAGGGGTCTCAAACTCCAGTCCTCGAGGGCATGGAAAAGTTGCATGACACCGGCCTTCGAGGACTGGAGTTTGAGAACCCTGTCATATTCCATATGACAGGTGTGGTTGAACTTCATGAAGACTCTGAAGTTTCTCTTCTCTTCTGGCAGGACAGGAATGTCGCCTTGTCCTGTGAGCCACCGTAAGGATGTACTTAGAGTAGAACTGGAGTGTCACCGGCCTCAGGCTCTTCACCTTTTCAAAGACAAAGCAGTCATTTAGATAAAATATTAGATATTGTTTACCTGTAAATGCACAAAGAGAATTTAGAAATGTAATTATTGTCAAGAGTGAACAAGCACTGATAGTGTAATCTACAGCTGTGGCCAAACGTTTAGAGAATGAGAAGTGTTGTTTGTTTACAAAGTTTGCTGTTTCAGTGATAGTTGTATATCATATTATATCACTTCAAACAGAGGTGATCCAGTAATGCTGCACTAATGAATTAGACTAACTATTCACTTTAGCTAAAGTTATTAAGTTCGCTAAAGAGTTGGGATGCTGTGTAACACATAAATAAAGCTCAAATACAAAGGTTTGGACAGCGTTTTGCATGTTTCCTTACTGTAGGGGTCTCTGCAAGCATACAGGGCTCTGACAGGGTACAAGATGACAACTTTGGAATTCTACTAGAAACAGTCGATCATATTTGTTTGTCAAAGCTAAATCCAGGGCAAACTAGGCTAAATTAGCGTTTTTAGCTAGCAGCTACAATAAGCATAAAGGTTACTGTACGGCTATCATTTGTTAACATGACGCTTGTTCTTATACATGTAATACATTTATTACCAACCTGAGAGTTTATCCGCTGGTCATTCGACATGACGAATGACTTCTGAAGTCTTAATTCAGCTCAAGACGCTGTAGATTCCGTCAGTAACGCTATCAGTCTGTAGTTCTATTAATCTGCGCTTGAACCGAACCGGATGTAAGTCCCAAAAACTGAATTTTGGAACTGAAATTGAATTGTAGAACTGAAACTGAATGGTGAGAAGTGAATCTGAAATTATTCGAGAGCTGAATTTTTAAAGGATAAAATGGAGTTTCAAAGCAAATCAATTCATTTTCAAACCATAAATTCAATTTCAAATTAGACTAATTCAAATTCAGTTTTCAAAAGCTTTCATTCAAGTTACAATTCAGATTCAATCCGAGTAATTCAAATTCAAATTTAACTTATTCAAATTCAGTTTCTGATGGCACAGATTTCTGCCCATAGGGAAAGGACCTAGAAAAAGGGTTTTATACTATACTGAAGTCAAAATTAAGCAAAAAAACCCCCCAAATAAATCATTAAACATTAAATACATCATTAAACATCAACGTTTTTCATTAATTATCTTGGAAATAAGATTATTAATGAAAAATTAATTATATGTATTGATTAATTAACTTTGTCTTTAATTAGCCCTGCTGTAGACTGGCGATCTGTAACCTGCCTCTTGCCCTAGCCGAGCAGCTGATATAGGTTTCAGCCCGTGTACGTCTGCTGGCATTACACCACTGTGTCCATGGTGGACTTTAGCATAGCTGCGGAGCTACCACTACCGCGTTTGTGCTCGTCTTTCTTCTCCTGCCACATTCTCCATTTTTCCTTCACACCTCTGACTTTGAAGTCCAACTGCTTGCGTCGCACTTGTTTACCACTGTGTTGTCTTCTTCTTTGCTCATATCTGTTTTTTTCTTTATCCATTGGTGTCAATCTTTATCTTTATTTCTGCATCTGTGTGGACTAACATTGGTAGAGGCCATCAGTAGTGTGGCCAGTGAGTTGATGAGGCCCCTCAGCAGACTTCAGGGGCCCGCATCTCTTGCTTTGCTAGTTTGCTAAGCTTCTCTTTTAGCGACAGCTGCTGGATGAGAGAGTCACTGCAACAGCTGCAAATGTGTTGAGCCTCACAAATCAGAAAGAAATTAAATAATGACTCTTGTAATAAAGAAGATAAATACATATGTAAAAATCCGTGTAAGTTATTTGCTGGGTTTTTATTCTGCTTATGACAAAGCAGAATAAAAGTTTATCCCCTGGAGGGGACGAACAGCACAGATCATACAAAAGAAATCAGGAATGAATTTTTATTTCGGAAGTAATCAAAGACAAGTGGAATGTAACGACTAAACACATCAGAGTTCATATCTGTGTAATATAAATGCTCTAAGACAGAGGTGTCAAACTCATTTTACATCATGGGCCCATACAATCTGCTTTGATCTTAAGTGGGCTGGACCAGTAAAACTGGCCTTTCTGTCAGTGTAAACTCGTTTAACTGCACATTTACAGTGCAAGTCCATTTTATATTGTAGTAAATGAAAAGAATTAAAAGGAATCTGAGATCTTTCTCAGTGTGAAAAACCGTAAAAGTTTCCAAAGCCACCCAGCGGGCCAAATTGGAAGCCTTTGCCGGGCTGAATCTGGTCCCTGGGCCTCATGTTTGACAACCTTCTTCTAAGCCTTTCTTAACCTAGATGCCATTAAATAAGACTTTCTTTGAGACCACACACTCATCAGGAAATTCTTTGGTGAGGTCATAAATCAAGTAAGCAGCTGGGTCATTTCCTCACAGACTTCTATGCAATCACTTTTTTATGAAGCACAGGCTGGCCATACAAAAGAATGCAGGTTCAAGGCACTTGCACATTAGCTTCACCTGAAAGTTAACGGTAGTAAACTGTAAAAAGTCAGTGTTTTGAGGCTGATCTGACAGTGCATCTTCATTTTTCTGAGACAAGTTTGCAGAGCATTCTTCTAGGTGCACAGCAGCAGGCTGGAATGATTTTCTCAGGGACATGGAGATTTGTCTGTTTCTAAAACGATGCTTTTACCCTGTAAGAGGAAGCTAGCTGCTGACATATGAGTGACGTGGTTCAGAGAACTCGGGCCCTACAGCTTATATTTACATGTACAATTCCTGAACTGCAGATCAGCTTTTCTATTAATATTTTCACATTAGTGAGAAACTAGATGACCAGTACCAATGTTTACAGTGCAGCATTTCACAACATGTGAAAGGATTTGCATATAAGACTACAGTACGTGCTGTATCTTTGCATTATTAAAAGTGCATGTGTTTAGCGTTTAAACCGGTAGTGTCATAGCAGACATCCAACCAAAATATTTAGCGTTAAAGATTTCCAGTTTGATCATATTGCTTCCCAGATGATTATAAATCATAAAAATAAAAACAAATTTGTAAACAACATTATTAATGTGTAACTTTCAGTGGCACAGAGTGCCCTTTTCCTTCTTTACACTATCCTTACTTTGATTGCACGCCTCCCTATCTGCTATTAAAATGTATTTCTCTTGTGATTTTTTTCAATTCCACACACGACAGGAAACAGCACCCATGTCCAGGTGTTGTTTTCCTGAGAGCTTCTCCACCCATTCTGCTAACACCACGTAGAGGTCCATTTGTCAGTTGTGTCAGCACAGTGAGATCAGTCCTTTATAGCTCTTCTTCCTTATTATACTTGAGCCCGTGATCTCCCTCTGAGTCGTAGCTCTCGTAGCATGGCAGCAAGGGCCAGTCTGGCTTGTACATTGTGGTGGTGGTGATGTACACAAACACCTCCGTGATGCTACCCGGTGACAGCTTCTCCTCTCCTTCCATCTTCCCCACCCACTCCTTCACCTCCAGCTGGACCACCGTCCGCTGGTACAATGTTGGGACGCTTTCAAAGTCGTCCAGGAATTTCAGCATCTGGTCATCCACTTTGTAGATCTCCCCGTGCACTCGGTGACCCTGGCCGGGGATGTTGAGCAGGAAAGGGATGTTGTACTCGGTGGCGATCACTAGCGGGTATTTCTGGATGGTGAACGCCGAACCCAGGTACTCAGCCTTTCCATTGTTGCTGTCGATCATGCGGTAGTAGTTGGGCTGCCCCTTCTTCAGAGTACCGTAAACGAAGACCCGAGTCATGAGGACAGAGGGCCAAAGACGCACCTGCGGTGTAAAGAAGGGAGAAACATCTCTGTGAGCAGCAAATTCCCAGCGGGTATTACCGGCAAAAACATATTTATCCAATTTGAACTATTACTCTGTATCATATCAGTCACTTGTGCAGAGGTGCATATTTGATCTAATTTAAAATGATCAGACCTTCAAAATAAAAGAAAATCAAACTCAAATCTAGGTAACACTGTTTGGGAATTTGTACTCCTTACACACATCTACTGCGGGTGTGGTGCCTGTTATCGAACCCGGAGTTAGCAACATCCGTCAAGAACCCGAAGAGGAGAGTCCTGGCCCCTAGCCCTGCCAGTGTAGCAGAAATGATGACGGATGATGATGGCAGCAGCAGCCGTTCTTCTCTGGGTGAGTAGCTTAATGTTGTTCGTGTGTAATTTACGTTGAGTAGGCTAACCACGTTATTAAATTAATGCATGTAAGGTGAACTAGCCAACACCGTCGTAGTTACATGTGGCTGTCTTCTTGTTTGATGGCAGATACTCCCTTTACCCTGGCCAAAAAGGCTAAAATGACCAAAGAAAAAGTGGAAAACAGCTAAACATGAGAGGTTTTTGGACAAAGTTTGTGTTCTCCATTCTTTAAGCACTGGCACCGTTTCAAAAGTACCGATTTGGCACCGGTATCGGATAAAACCTAAACGATACCCATCCCTACATGCACAGATTACACATTACTATAATAAAACACTTCCTACAACACCAACTGTCAGACTGGATCTGCACACATGCCTGTCATGCTGTGACTGTGAGCTGGGAGAGGTCATTCAATGACAGCATATGAGTGAAAAACGCTGTTTACACCATGTTATGCTTATGGGTAAGTTAAACATCAGTTACTGTTACCAAACAACCACGTCATCACTGTGTAATGAAAGAGCATAGGCTAGGCTACCTTAGAGTTCCTCAAACCTGCTCGAGCTGTCAGAAAAATACCGATACCGGAAGTCCAGTTTTAAAACACACGCTGTGAAGTGACACACATTTTTACTGCTTATCTCTGTCATAAAACCACCATAAAGAAGCGCAAACAACAACAACAACAACAACAATCTTTATTTATAGAGCACATTTAAAAACCAACGGTATGCCAAAGTGCTTAACATAAAACAAAGAAATAACACAAGTATAATCAGGGTCATAAAAATGTAAAAATGTAAAATTATGTTCACAGGAAAATGCCACCAATACACAATGGCGATATGACATACACAGCACAAATAAAAGCATAATAGGAAAATTAATAGGATAAATCTATGCAAACAAGGCCAGCATTAACCGGTAGAAAAGGCAAGATTAAACAAATACGTTTTAAGCCGTGATTTAAAAGATTGAATAGAGTCAGACGCCCGGATGCCAATCGGAAGGTTGTTCCACAACTCTGGTGCAGCCAGGGCAAACGCTCGGTCACCTCTAGACTTCAGCCGAGATCTAGGCTGCACCAACAGTAACTGTGAAGATGATCTTAGAGCCCTAGCAGGAACATATGAGTTAAGGAGTTCCTTAAGATAGCTCGGTGCTGTGTTATTAGTGATTTTAAAAGTAATCAGCAGAATTTTAAATTGGATGCGGTATTTCACAGGCAGCCAGTGCAAATCAGCTAGGACGGGAGTGATGTGGGCAAACTTCCTAGTTTTGGTTAGAATGCGTGCTGCAGCATTTTGGACTGTCTGTAATCTATGAAGGAGGGCAGAGTGGAGACCAAAATAGAGTGAATTGCAATAATCCAGCCTCGAAGTCACAAAGGCATGAATGAGCTTTTCCAGGTCTTTATGCGGGATATACTGCCTGGCCTTAGAAATAAGGCGGAGTTGGTAAAAACTGGATCTAACAACAGCAGACACTTGTTTATCAAGTTTAAACGAGCTGTCAAGTAACACGCCCAGATTCCTAGCAGTGTCAGAAAAGGAACTAGTGAAAAACCAAAAGCATCACGGTTGGGCACGAAGAACGTTACTGCCAAAGACCACAATTTCAGTTTTCTTATCATTAAGGATAAGAGTATTTGCCAGGAGCCATTGCTTGACCTCGCACATGCACTCTCGAAAACAATTCAAGGACAAAGCTAGGTCATCATTTAACTCAAAGTAGATCTGAATGTTATCAGGATAACAATGAAAAGCGATGTGATATTTCTCAAAGATAGCACTTAAAGGAAGCATGTACAATGAGAACAGAGTAGGGCCTAACACAGATCCCTGAGGGACACCACAGCAGACAGGTACAGCGGAGGAAGAGCAAGTGCCCAGGTGAACCGAGGAGAGCCGATTGGAGAAGTATGATTTAAACCAATCCAGGGCAACACCCTTGATGCCTACAGTATGCTCAAGTCTCGCCAATAGGATGTTATGATCAACCATGTCGAATGCCGAGGATAAATCCAATAGCACTAGGACCGCGGAGCGTCCATTATCAGCCATTAGTAGAAGGTCATTAAAGACTCGGAGCAGCGCTGTCTCGGTGCTATGATGTGGTTTGAAGGCCGATTGGAATTTATCATTAATGTTATTCTCATCCAGGTACGCCTGGAGTTGAAGCAAAACTATCTTCTCAAGAATTCTGGGCAGGAACGGAAGCTTGGAGATCGGCCTATAGTTCGCATAATCATTATAATCGAGGTTCCTTTTTTTAAGAACAGAAGAACAGAAACCCACCTTGAATAAGCAGCAAGTAGCTCTTCTACTGTAAAAACCACCGTGCCACCATGACAAGCGCTTCTTCTTCTTCTTCTTCTTTCTATTTAACGGCGGTTGGCAACCAACTTAAAGGAGCATTAGCGCCTCCTACTGTGCCGGAGTAGTGAGCTTACAATCTGTATCATAGGAAAAGGATTGCGCACGCGTGGAAGCAATCCAAATAAAAGCGGAACCACAACAGAGGGCGCCAAAGTGCCAAAGAAAAAAAAAGTTTTATTTTTTCGTTTTTTATTGTTAATTAAACAAATGTAACAAGTACAACAAATATGGCAACATTCGCAAAGCCTTTTCCATAATGGCATTGTCGCTACCCGATCCGTACCGGAAACCCGATCGGTACCCCGCATGCGCGACTGTTACGTCACTTCCTCTCTTTGCCAACATTGCGACATTCAATATATTTGAATGATACGTTCCTGGAAACTTGGGTCCAAAATGGGATCCTATTGGTGGCTCAGCTGGTTAATAAAGAGGGACAACTACTTACTTACAACGATTTTATTGCACTCTATAATTTTCCTATCAGTGTTCAGGAATTCTCAATGGTGCTTGGTGCCATACCCTCAGGGACTTTAATGTTATATAAAAACACTGATAGCTCAATATCTACCTCAGTCACTCTCCCTGATCCAGCTGAGTCACCAATAGGAAAAATCTGCTTTTCACAAGAACTTGGTAATAGCAATAAGAGAATACGTAGTTTATTCCAAGAAGATGTCGTCTCTCTCCCATATGTAATATCTTACTGGAACCGATATGTTCCAGATATCAAGTGGAAGACAGTCTGGATGATCCCTCATAAATACTTGATTGTAAATAAGGTGAAGGAAGTCTCATTTAAAATTCTACATAAATGTTATCCAGCCAGCCACTACATGATAAAATTTAAAAGAGACATAAATACTAATTGCACTTTCTGTGGGGATCATCCAGAAACTGTGACACATCTTTTTTGGTACTGCTCTTTTACACAGAGATTCTGGAAGGAATTCAGCGGGTTTGTTATTGTCCATATTTTAAGGGAGTTTTCTTTACGATGGGAAAATGTTTTATTCTGTTTCTTTAAGTTCCCCAAGAAGAATGATAAATGCTTTTTTATAATTAATTTGTTAGTACTTTTAGCTAAATTTTTTATCCATAAATGTAAGTTTACTAACAAAACACCATATTTCTGTCATTTTGTTAAGGATGTGGAAATGTACATAAAATCAATATCAGACTCCACCAACAAAAAGGCTCTCAAAACAATATATATCTGTGAATTTTTGCGTGTATTCATATAATTATTACCTTTTTCTTTTTACCCCTGGTTTTGTATGTTCATGTTCTGTTCTTTTGTATACTTCATCTGTTTGTATGTTGTATACTCTTTGTTTGTTAAATAAAGTTCTGTTAAAAAAAATAAATAAAAAAATAAATATTTGAATGATACGGTTAGCGCCCAGTTAGCTCCTAGCATTTCTCAACAGCTGTGCCTCCTTTTCGACTACCGGGACATTTAAACAGTGGATAATCCATTTACAAACAAATTCATGCTTTTCTCCTTATCGAGCGTCCCCCGATTGAACAACAGCGCCGTAAAATAAGAAGAATGGTGCCAAATTACAGAGTTAATAATACAGACTTTGTAATGTGTCACGTGAAGATTCATCAGCCAGATGAAGTGTTTAGTGACAATTGACAGTGATAGCGGACATCATCATCACTATTCCAATCAATCCTCTCCACACAGACAATCATAAACACACTCGACTATCACTAAATCAAATTTAACACACGTTTGTAATGACGCTAATTCAGTTTACAATAGGGTCGTTCGCTCGGTCAGCAGGTGGCGGTATCCTCGAACACTGGGGAGTAAACTGCCATTAAACGAACAGAAGAAGAAAACCCCTGCACATGCGCGGTACGGATCGGGTAGACCCGATTTGTACGGTCCGACTTTGCACATGCGCAGTAAGTATCGGGGAGTCCCGATCCGTCACTATCTTTTTATTTTTTTGTTTTTGTCTACATTATATTAAATGTTTCATTATCGGAAACATTTTAAGAGACACTTATTATTCTTAACATCTTAACAGATACTCGCATGCGGGGTACCGATCGGGTTTCCGGTACGGATCGGGTAGTGACAGGCATAATACCAGAACAAACAGATAATGAAAACAAAATAGACATAAGTAATTAAAGAAATCGACATTTATGAATGCCTTTTTCTTACCATTTTTGCACAAAGATTGATTTGTTTCTAACTTTTATGTAACGATAGTTCCACAGGGGAGTATTGTGTGGGCTATAATTATTTTTGTATATTAATTTCCAGTATAATAAAACTTGCTGGTGAAAGGAAGAAAGGTTTTTTATTTTTTTATGTCAAAATCACATCCAAGTAAAAGATTAATTTCGCCTAGATCTGAAAATATTTTGTTTGGAATATGAAACCAAAGTTTATTTTTAGGGTGCCATTTAAACTGTCAAATTCAATAGCTTGCAATCCTCCAGCTTCACATTATTTGACTCAATTACCTTGCCTAATATTGAGGGTGTTTTTGCTTCCATATAAAATCAAAGTTTAGCTGGTTAATAGATTTGATTGCTGATTTAGGTACAGTTAATGTATATGCAGAGTATATTAGACTGGAAATACTTTCCATCTTGGTGAGAAATATTCTACCCAGAATCAATAAGTCTCTCTGTGCCCAGTTATTTCAATGAGTTCTACAATTTTGCATTTTCTTCCAAATATTAAGGTTTTCTAACTCAGTTCTGTTTTAAGTTACATACATACCCAAATATTTGACATTGGATTTTTTACAGGGATATTGAAAATGTTAGATATAGTACAGTCTTTTAAAGGTAAGATCTCACATTTGTCTAAGTTCAGTTTTAGGCCTGAAGCTTTTGAGAAATTTTCTTCATCAGTGTCAGTCTTTATCTCTATTTTATGGAAGAAATTTCTTCCATACTATTTCTGCATCTGTGTGCACTAACATTAGTAGTGGCCATCAGTAGTGCGGCCAGTGAGTTGACGGCCCTCGGCAGACTTCAGGGGCCGCATCTCTTGCTTTGCTGGTTTGCTGATACAAAAACACAGCCTGTATTTTAGCGACACCTGCTGGATTAGAGGTTGTATCACGAATACATGACTCTTGTAATAAAGAAGATAAATACATATGTCTAAATCCCTGTAAGTAGTTTGCAGGATATTTATTCTCCTTATGACAAAGCAGAATAAAAGTTTATCCCCTGGAGGGAACAAACACAGCACAGATCATACAAAAGAAATCAGGAATGAATTTTTATTTCAGAGGTAATCAAAGACAAGTGGAATGTAACGACTAAACACATCAGAGTTCATATCTGTGTAATATAAATGCTCTAAGACAGAGGTGTCAAACTCATTTTACATCATGGGCCACATACAATCTGCTTTGATCTTAAGTGGGCTGGACCAGTAAAACTGGCCTTTCTGTCAGTGTAAACTCGTTTAACTGCACATTTACAGTGCAAGTCCATTTTATATTGTAGTAAATGAAAAGAATTAAAAGGAATCTGAGATCTTTCTCAGTGTGAAAAACCGTAAAAGTTTCCAAAGCCACCCAGCGGGCCAAATTGGAAGCCTTTGCCGGGCTGAATCTGGTCCCTGGGCCTCATGTTTGACACACCTGCTCTAAGCCTTTCTTAACCTAGATGCCATTAAATAAAAGTCTTATTTAATGGCATTGAGACCACACATTCATCAGGAAACTCTTTGGTGAGGTCATAAATCAAGTAAGCAGCTGGGTCATTTCCTCACAGACTTCTATGCAAACACATTTTTGAAAGCACAGGCTGGCCATTCAAAGGAATGCAGGTTCAAGGCACTTGCCCCCCCACCCCCCCAAAAAACTCAGGCGAGTGCATGGATGGGCTATTTCTGACAGCTATGCAGGGACTATATATTCGGCTGAAAAATCTGACAGTACAGCTTCATTTTTTTGACAAAGGTTTGCAGAGCATTGTTTTAGGTGCACAGCAATAAGATAAATTATTAAAATAAAAGCAACTTTGTCAGTTGCTTCAGCATGGTGAGATCAGTCCCACTCTTCTCAGCGATCAGTGCCGTTATAACTCTTTATAGCGATTCTTCATAACTATATTTGAGCCCGTGATCTCCCTCTGAGTCATAGCTCTCGTAGCACGGCAGCAAGGGCCAGTCCGGCTTGTACGTTGTGGTGGTGTACACAAACATCTCCGTGATCCTCCCCGGTGACAGCTTCTCCTCACCTTCCATCCTCCCCACCCACTCCTTCACCTCCAGCTGGACCACCGTCCGCTGGTATATAGTTGGGACGCTTTTAAAGGTGTCCAAGAATTTCAGCATCTGGTCATCCACTTTGTAGATCTCTCCGTGCACTCGGTGACCCTGGCCAGGGATGTTGAGCAGGAAAGGGATGTTGTACTCGGTGGTGATCATTAGCGGGTATTTCTGGATGGTGAATGCCGAGCCGAGGTACTCGGCCTTTCCATTGTTGCTGTCGAACATGCGGTAGTTGTTGGGCTGCCCCTTCTTCAGAGTGCCGTAAACGAAGACCCGAGTCATGAGGACAGAGGACCAAAGACGCACCTGTGGTGTAAAGAAGGGAGAAACACCTCTGTGAGCAGCAGGTATTACTAGCAAATATGTTTGTCCAATTTTAACTATTACTCTGTATTATATCAGTCACTTGTGCAAAGGTGTATATTTGATCTAATTTAAAATTATCAGACCTTCAAAATAAAATAAAAGGAAAGCCAAATCTATGTAACACTTTTTGGGGAATTTGCACTCCTTACACGCATTAATTAGGAAAACAATCATCAGATTAACATTGCATGCACAGATTAAACATTACTATAATAAAATACGTCCTACAACACCTCCACACCTCTCCAGAAGAAAGGTGTGGAGGTTCTCAAACATCAGCACCCCCAACTGCCCACCTGCGGCTGCCTCACTGATCTATGCTCCTGTGAAACCTCCACACTCCCCTCTACCACCCACCAGCCCCTGTACTCCACACCAGCCAAGCCCATTACCAGCATCCCCCTTGGCAATGCATTACAGCCCCAAAGACCACCTAACCCCCCATTAGCCAGACCAACCTGCATATCAGACCTACTCAGGTGAGAAGAGAGCTGGAGAGACTCAGACAGGGGAAAGCAGTGGGACCCGAGTCCAGAGTGTTGAAGACTTGTGTTAGTCAGCTGTGTGGAGTACTCCATCACATATACAAACTGAGCCTGCACCTCCAGAGAGTCCCAGTGCTATAGAAAACATCATGCCTGGTCCCAGTGCCTAAGAAGAATCATCCAGTGGCAGTAAATGACTACAGGCCTGTAGCACTGACCTCTCATGTTATAAAGGTTATGCATTGGTGGGACTGAGATCAAAATAGTCACATTCTGTAAGTATCTGGGAGTCCAACTGGATCACAAGCTAGAGTGGTCTGCCAACACGGACGCTGCCTACAAAAAGGGTCTGAGCCGGCTCAGATCCTTCAATGTATGTAGGAGGCTGCTCTGTATGTTTTACCATCTCCTTTGCTGCGGTGTGCTGGGGTGCAACCACCAAAGCAATGGACGCAAAGAGACTCAACAAATTGATCAGGAAGGCTCTGTGGTCTATTGTTGGCATGAAGCTCGCCACCCTGGAGGAGGTGATCAGTGACTGAATGCTGACAAGACTGCTGGCAATCATGGACATCATGACTCCCGCCCCCTCCATAACACACTGGACAATCTGAAGAGCAGTTTCAGCAACAGGTTCCTTCAACCTCGCTGTCCTGCTGCTATCAGACTCTATAATTCATCCACTTCGGTCAGGTCCACACATGTGGAACAGAATTAATCACACCTCAATGCACCCTGTCACTTCAAGTTGTTACAAAATACCGTTACCGGAAGTGCAGTTTTAAAACACACGCTGTGAAGTGACACGTTTTTCTGCTTGGCTCTGAGTCAGAAAACTACTGTAAAGAAGCACAAACCCACCTTGAATGAACAGTAAGTAGTTATTCCTTTCTAAAAAAAATCAGCCACCGTGACAGTTTGAGGAAGTGCCAAGGATGCCGCATACAGGAAGCACTTCAAATAATGGCGGAAACAACAGAGGGCGCTAAAGTGCCAAAGAAAAAAAGGGCCTCATGGGAAAGGAGGCAGAGAAAAGGCTTTTATACTATACTTTAGTCCGAATTAAACAAACAAACCATTATACATTTAACGAAATGTATCATTAATTATCTTGGAAATAAGTAATTTATTAATGGCACAATTAATAAACTTTGTCATTAATTAGCCCTGCTGTAAACTGGCAACCTGTAACCTACCTCTTTCCCCCTTCTGGGCAGCTGAGATGGGTTTCAGCCCCCCTATCCATGACCCTGATTTGGATTAGTGGAAGATAATTTATGGGTGGATTTTATTTAAATACATATTTTATTATTTCACATTTAGTTTATTATTTTCATTGTTCTTGTGCTGCAGTGCATCACAAATTAATTTTGTTTGTCAAACTCACCCATCAAAGTTGGGAAAGGCATAAAAGGATATAAAATTATTTTGAAAGGGGATAAACACTGAACTGATTTGGAAAAAGGTGTTAAACAACTGTACATCGTTATTTCAAATTAAATATTACAGATTATTCAACTGCAAAACATTATACAAGTAACTCCCACTGCTACCTACAGAAAAAACACACAGCTCAGATGTTTCTTTCTTTCTTTTCTTTTTTTTTTAAACTCCAGACTTCCAAAACTTATAGCAGACATCTGGTGTTTTGAATACAGTTGAATAAATATTAAGAAACAAACAACTGAATAATTTCTGGAGCAGGCTTGACATCACTCGTCAGGATATCCATGAACAGCATGAACAACCTGCTGGTCCAGATGGTTCTGCTCCCAGTGAAAATGTTCTCACTTTCCTGCCTGTATTAAACATTTTTTAATGTTAGTTTTAATTGAAAACAAGCTGTTCTCAACAAAAAGTATGACCTGTGCACATTAGGAAATAAAGAAGTGTAAATGATTCAATTCAATATATACTGAGAGCATTCCTGTAAGGTTTACTAAAACTACCCAGTTATGAAGTTGAATATTAATCTCAGCTTAACTGATTTGCTTGGGAAAGAATACAAAACTAAAATAAATCAAACATCACCTGTTAGATATCACCTATCACCTGTGTTTAACCTTCACTGAGAGGTGAGGGTCAGGAAGGGGTATCATGAGCTCTGATCACCCGGTCAGCTGACAGAGAGTGAGGGAAGCTGTCTGTTGCGCTAACAGGTCCTGACAGCTATGAAAAAATTTAATTATTTTTGCAAATAGACTCTCAATAAACCAACCAGATATTCATTTTCATTCAGATTATGCCATTACATTTTTACCTTAGAAAAACAACTTAAAAATGCATTGGGTGACAGAGAAAAATCATGTTCCAAAACTTTACTTACAGTTTGAGGGCACTTTCGCAGTGGTGGAGGAAACTGCTGATGGGATTTCATTCCAAATGCATTCTGGGAAACCTGCCAACCCCATGTCCACTGGATCAATCCATTACCCGAAATCAGTCTGCCAGAGTAACCAGATGTTAGCAACTGTTGACAAGTTGCAATGACTGTTTTTTTTATTTCATGGTGCACTGAAGCACAAGAACCAGGAAATAATAAATTAAATAGTGAAATAAATAGTTTTGTATAAAGACTTATACGGTTTAAGTTTTTAAAAAAATATTCTGATGCAATTATTTAATTATATATTTTCATTTTAATTAATTAATAACACATTTACATAATTAATAGATTTATTTATACATCTATATATAATTAATGATTAATTGATTGATTAATTTTAATTATTTAAACCATGTCAGATTAATTATTTACTGACATTTTTATATTATTTTGTTTTAGCATTTTTAAGACTCAATTCTAGAAAAGTGGGTGAAAGTTTAAAAAGTTTTATGAATGACAGTCAGTCAGTGGAGGTTTAGGTCAACTCAAATGCAATGAGCCGAAGGTACTCTTTCCATCTCTGTCCATATAAAACATGAATAATATTTTCAGGTTCATTTTAAAACATAACATATATCTCTGTGGGGCATAATGTGCTGAAGGAAGAAACTTTGATCATTTATAAATGAAATACATTTGCAACCCACCAAACTACTATAAGCATAAATGGAAGGTGAAGTTTGTTTTTATGGTGCTGGTGTTATAGTCTGTATACAATTCATGTTTTCTGCTTCAGTATCTGTTACAACAACTGTTGTACTCCTGTCTTTGGATTTCAGGAAACATGCACGCATGGATCAGCACATCTCTTCAAGCAAGACTTTTCTCAGGCAGCGTTCACCATTGTAAACCGCAGCCAATCAAATTGCAGGACATTGCCTCAGTGTGTGGGAAGAGGGAAGGGTGGATAAAAATGCTTTGCAGTCCCAGACATCTGGTCAAACTACAGCAATGAACAGCATATTGTTTAAAACCCGATTCATCTGAGCCCAATCTTGCATTCATAAAAATAAATACACAGAAAATCTACAATCTTATTTAACATTTAACAAAACAGATCTTATATATTAAACAATTTTTACATTTAAAACCAGGCAGGGAAAGGAACTTATATTAAAAAAATGCCAGATTTTTATGCCTTCCTTTTTTTTTTGCAAATATATTACTTTGAATAAAAAACTGGGTTCATTCAAAGTGTAGAAGAGGTGGGGGGCTCCAATCTGGCGCACTAGATGTCTTTGGAATATATGAAGGACATAGATTTTGAACTGTTAACTGTATTTTCACAAGTTTTACAGCTTTTCCTATCAACATAGCCCCCCCCCCCCCAATTACCACTGCCCTTCATATTACACCACAGTAATTAAGTAACAGATAAACAGCTAAATCATTTTAAATGACATTTGTTTCCACTATTGACTAAAGAAATATATTTTTTACACCGGGTCAATGGTAAAAATGAATGAATTAATAAAACATTTCTGTGAATTAATGAAAACTTTCAGTTTTTTTAATTACAGGGGCGTCGGGGCAATGAGCTATTTACACATTTATTAATTCATTCTGGCAAATTAATTTCATTTACTACAGCAACATTTCATATAAAATGTAGAATACTCATATAGAAAAACTGAGGGATGCTGTTGAAATTGCACTCTTTGTTTCTTGTATTAATTTGGATTAAATATGTATTCAAACATCTTTACACTGACAGAAAGGGAAGTTTCGCTGGTTTGGCTCACTTAATAAGTTTGGCATCTTTTATCTAAATAAACACCAAATATATGCTCTGTGCTTTTGAACTTATTCTTACTGACACAGCATTATTTTAGGAATTCTTTGGGAAGATGTACTGCATAACATACAATGTATTTTTTAAAATGCTTTTCTTATTTGCTTTAATATATTGAAAATACACTTTACATGCAACTTGAACTGAAATTTTCACCAGTCGCTGCCTGGTTTTTCCATTTCAAAGCTCTTTGTCTGGAGCTGCACTGGATCCCAGTAAACAAATAAAAATGATTACTGTGGCTTTATGAGAGCAGCAGACACATCTCATAAAAATTAAGCTGAAGTTGTCTCGGAGGAGAGGGAGGGATGGAGGGAGGGAGGGAGGTGATGTTTCCTCAGACAGGCTCTCTAAAAGACGTGCTTTCCTCATTGTGTCTCACTCCTCCGACTGCGGAGTCACCAGCGAGTACTTGCCGAGATGAACTGGGGCAAATAACCCAGCCCCGGAATAAATAAAGTGCAATCCATCTTTGCCTTAAAAGACACTTGACATTCAGTCTAACAGCAAAACAGCCCGCCAACTCAGCCCGGGCGAGCTGGAAAAATCTAATAAACTTTGTGCTTTGGCAGAATGAAGGGAATTGGTAACTGATGGAGCAATAGGAAATAATTTGTCTTTAAAAATACGTCTCGCCGTGTCTCGGTTTGTCTTTGTCTCCTTTTCTCTCTCAGCTCAAGAGAGTCCATTCTGCTGTTATGAAACAATATTATGGGGGGAGAAAGCTCAGGTGGATGATATCAAAAAACTAATAAAGGGAGCCAGTAGAGGGAGGTAGGATGATATTAGAAGAAGTATTAGGAAGACATCTGATATTTTATGACAGATACAGACTGCTTAATTAATTTTCTGCTGTTTCACACCTTTAAGCTTGTGTGTTTATGGTGAAACGTGATTTTTAATACATATTTGCTGATGTAGAAATGTAGAATCTGGTTGATTGGAGGGACTGTGATGAATCCAGGTCCAGACATTTGTTCTAACACGGTTAGAGTTGTAGACATTAGGACAGCTCAGCATCTATAATGGTTGTTAAACTTAAAACCAAGTTAGAAGATCCATCAAATATAACATCTGTAGTGGTTCTTCTCAACATCAAGTCATACTGCCACTCACTCATCACCTTTCTTCTTAACCTAGCTTCAGCAGCTCTTTCTGATATCTTCATGGTATGGCTCGTCAGCTTTATCCCTCTGTATGTGGTACAGGTCTGCATATCAAAATCAGTACCAGTGCACTTCTCCTCCAGTCCTCAGGCATTCTCTCACTCTCCAAGAGTGTGTTAAACAATCTGGTCAAAAAGTCCACTGCCCACCTCCTACACGTCTCCATACCTCCACAGGTATGCCACCAGGACCAACTGCTTTTGCAGTCCTCATACTTATAGCTGCTAATAATAATGATGATAATGATAATAAGTAGTGTTATTGCAGAGCAATGTAACTGATGGGCCTAATTTAAATGCACTAGCTGTGGACACTCTTTTCCAGCTAATAAAATACTAAAAAAATAACAACAAATTATTATTATTCCTCGGCATTATAGCTGTAGTAGGTTATCTGATTGGTCACAATTGTAACGAGCTCGCCGGCTCGGAATCTGCGCTGGTGTTGATTTGTTGATGACGGAAGATGACGGAAGCACGTCCGCAGCCTAGCAGCAGAACAGACGGCGTAAACAAAGCAGACCGCTAGGAATCGGCTAACGCTAAGTAGCTAATATTTCACTACTAAAATACTCAATATTTATGCGCTTGGTTATAAACGAGCACATTTTATTGACGAGTAGGGCTCAGATGTAAGTGGTAAGCGACTCACGTATTTGCTGACACTACAAACTAAACGATACTACAAATACCGTTATTGCTAGCTACATTAGCTTTAGTTAGCCTCGTTTAACGGGATTTTCAGCTTCTGGAATGTTTTCCAGGCTAATATTTATCGAAAACACATGGTAACGACTACCTTATTCGCTTACGTAAGTTGGGTGAGGCATTTAAAAGCTGCTATACATTTACACTTTGATGGGTTAGTTCGCCATGTAGCTAGTTTAGGTTAAGAGTCGATGAGCTGGCTGAACAGGGCTGGATAGTGGAGTGTCGCTGCCCACCTGGACCACCACTCAGTCATTCGGACCCGGACTGCGATGTTTAGCCTGATGGCGAATTGTTGCAACTGGCTAAAACGCTGGCAGGAGCCTGCAAGGTAAGTTAGGTCACGATATGATGCCCCAAAATCAGTGCTCCACACTCCGAAATCACGCACAGCTCCAACCTGTTGAGGTGCTTCGAAAAGTGGAGCTGCTGGTTGTTATACATTCAGTTCATTTTTCAGTGAAACAGTAAAGGAGATACTATCACCGACACATCACATGCCATAAACCTTTTAATAAAGCCGAGACAGTTCTGTATTAGCAGTTTTGTTAGTTTATGACATAATCCATTAAAGTTAGCATTAAAAATCCCCTTTATCTTTTTATTTCTTGCAGCAGAAATGGCTTTTTTATTTTAAAGGCCATTAGATCTTTTATCTTGTGATACTGACTATGCATTTCTTGTTCTAATAAATAAATAACATAAAACATCTTTTAAAGTTAAAATAAACCAAAGAATTCATACAGTGTGGATTTCAGGTTTTATTTTATAGTGTTATACTTTTAGCATTTTTTCTTATTTTCTATAAGTATTACATATTGTATTCATTTTCTCTATCAACGTGTTACTCTATATCAGAAGATCACACCACATCATTTATTTTATTACCATGTAACATTTTTGATTTGTTATTGTTTTTTAAGTAGTTCCTCATATTTAAGTTAATGTGTGCTTTTTAAAATTGTGTTTTGTTTTTATACACACACACACACACACACACACACACACATATGTATATATATATATTTAAAAATCATTAGATTTATTAATATTAAATGTCAACCCATTTGATTATTACATTATTTATTTTATTGTCATATGGTAAATGGCCTGCATTTGCATAGCGCTTTACTAGTCCCTAAGGACCCCAAAGAGCTTTACACATCCAGTCATCCACCCATTCACACACTGGTGATGGCAAGCTACATTGTAGCCACAGCCACCCTGGGGCGCACTGACAGAGGCGAGGCTGCCGGACACTGGCGCTACCAGGCCCTCTGACCACCACATATAATAGTTTTTTGTTATTTTAAGTAATTTTTCATATTAAAAAACAAATCTTTGCTTGTATAATTTGCATTTGCCTTTTATTATTTACATTGTATTCGTCTGACTACACGTGTTATTGCATATGTGTTAGTGCTGCTCACATTGTTAATGGGGCACGAAGATTTAATCTTTAGATCTTTAAATTTGTTTGGTTGGTGTTGTGCACTGATTGATTTTGGGGTTTGGACCATTGGCTGAACAAAAAAACCAGAAAAAAACTCAAGATTCCTTTTTAGTGCTGTAGAAATTGTGATGGACGATTTTAATTATTTAAAATTCTAATTCAGAATTTTATAGATTAATAAAGAGAGATATTTTAATTTTAACCTACATTTATTCTTAGATTTAAGATGAGTGAGATGTCGTTTCCAAGAGAGACTTGCGTACAAAAGATACATGTTCACAAATTAACAAAAACATTTGTAAGTATTTCCAGATATGCAAATAAAACCTTTTAAAGATATATCAGTGGAATCAGATATTTTAATCTCGTTTTATTTTATTTTATTTTTTTTTTAATTTTATGTATTTTGTTATATTGCTCATTCAATTTGGAGACAGAAAAGTATTTAATCCAGTTTTTCCAGTTTGAGCGTGAATAAGCATCACATCTAGTGTTAAATACCTGACCTGACATGGTAAGTACTGTGTTTGGCTGTAACAAGGCAGCAGAGGTAACCAGGCAATCTGTGCTGTAGAGCCATGTAAATAAACACTGTGCAATGTGGCTCTCCCTGTTAGTTATGAAGGAGCATCATACGTTTTTCCATACAAGATAATAAGAGGGGAAAAAAATCAAGAGGTTTCAACATGATTGTAAAAACAAGCATATAAACAATGTCACCTTAATAAAGAGAAGACAGAAATGTGTTTTGTACAGTGATCTGATAGCTAGTGAAAGAGATTCGTTCTGTGCTGTTTGTGTTAGCGGTTAGTTTTTTTTTTTTTTTTAAGCCATGAGGCTTTTTGTGGACCCTTTAGACTACTTCAGACCCACAGTACAAAGCAGCAAGACCAGCAAAATGTAATTGACAGTGCTTAACTCACGTGGTACGTGTGAAGGATCTGATCCTTTGGACTTAATCAGAAATCCTCACCTAATCCCGCAGCCAGGTGGTTCAGCGGGACTCTTCAGTTTGACCTGTCGCCATAAGGTGTTCACAGCAGCCAGGACTGATGGCTGTGGGTTAGGGGACAGCGGGTAGACAGTGCCTCACACTTTGTTTTTGTTTTTGGGAGGTTTACACCAAGAGCCTACCCCGATGAAGGCCGGTTGGCTCCAGAAGACGGTTAGATGGATAGTGCGGTTGATGTATTTTCGGCGAAAGTGTCAAAGTTAAGTATGCAGCTAGGAGATGAAGAACAGGTCCTGCGTATGTCTGCGATTGAGCTTTATTATCATGTCAGCTCGCTCCGTTTCGTTGTGTGTCTCCTCAGTTTAATATTTTGGTCTGTTTCTTCCCACTTATTTATTTATTTATGTTGGGAGCTTTAATGTAAGCCTCAAGATTTGGGTTATGATTATAGCGTAAGTGCCCAGTGAAAATGAAGTCCCGCATCTCTGATTGTTTTCCTTCCTTCAGTTGAAGCTAAGTGTCGTCACAGTGTGATTATGACCCTTTTTAAGCAAGTGTAGCTAATTATGGTGCAAATCTTGCATTGCTTTCAGAAAAGTTTTTTTAATGCTTGCATATGAAAATTTTCCACCAAGACTGTCAGAGCTCTAGATTAGCCTCCCAGCTGGCCACCCAGGTGTGCGCACGCTGCGTAGCTGCACAGCTGCACAGATGACTGATTGTGCATCTGTTTCTTTGTTTGCCAGTGTTCATTTAAGGCATGTTTTTTAAATATTCACAATGGCCACTGCTGCTGCCTGCAGCTCTCTAATGGAAATAAAAAGAGGATTAAAAAACAAGATTGTGATCATTTTAGTCTGCCGCTTATTTGAAGTATGTGAATTTACAAGTTCTATAGTCGACCAGGTGTTAATAAAACAATTACAGGTATTAATTGGAGTCAATCCGCAGCAATGTTGTCATGCGTTATTTGTGTCAGTTCACAATGTGACTGTTGTTGACTCACTGTCTGATTGCGTTCAGATTATAAAGTAGCTTATCTGTGGCCCTAAATGAGTCACGAGAGCTAATGCCATGCAGCCTCTTTTGCTCACAGACTCCATCCAGGCTCTGTGCAGTGTGGTAGACCTGTTTGTGTGCACCTATATTTATGTTTTCCCGTTTCCTATGTTATAGGAAGGTGACTCTGGTGATGGTGGGATTGGATAATGCAGGGAAGACTGCCACGGTGCGAGGAATTCAGGGAGGTGAGAATCCAGTTTGCAGAATCATGTTTTATTGACCTCGTTGCGGATGCGTGACCTCTGTTTGCTCGTGTTTTCAGACAATCCGCGGGACGTCGCTCCCACAGTGGGCTTTTCCAAAGTCGACCTGAAGCAGGGCAAGTTCGAAGTGACCATCTTTGACCTGGGGGGCGGGAAAAGAATCCGGGGAATCTGGAAAAATTACTACTCGGAATCGCACGGTGTGGTGTTTGTGGTCGATTCCAGCGATGTCCAGCGGATCCAGGAGACGCGGGAGACCATGGCCGAGGTCCTTCAGCACCCACGCATCGCTGGAAAGCCTGTGCTAGTGTGAGTTCTCTGAATAAATAACATTATTAGCTTTTGAGTAGAATTTACTTTGAGATTGCCTTTGCACATGAGGGAAAACGGAACGACCTGCAAAGTGCAGAGGGTAAGCTGAAATAGATGGAGATAATAGAGAAATTGCCCAGATTTGAAGCCTCAGCCCTCGCTTCAATTTTGTTGAATGCGGGGTGCACTGCAGGTTGATTCCTGCAGGCACCTGTTTAATCAGTAATCAGAACACAACGTGCCGGCTGCAGAGACGAGAGTTAAAAGTGTGTTTCCAGGTATGCAGAGTGTTTTAATCAGCAAGTCACAATCAGAACATATTTCCATAAGATTTCCAGACATTGTAATTATGCACCTTGCAAAAAATTGAGTCTGATAAGTGTCCTTGGAACTATTTTACCTTTCTCTTTAATGACTGGGTGAGTCGGATAGCCTCAGGAAATGTAGTGAAAACATTAAGCTGTTTATATACCAGCCCATGGCCCATTCAGAGGGAGGTTAACCGAGGTTTGTTCGCAGCCACAATTTATGGGTATTCCTTAAATGCGTCACACTGGGTGAATTAGCAAGTTGCTAACTGGCAAGTTACTTAATTACCTGTGTATAAAAGAGGATACACTCTGTGTGTGTGTGTCTAGATTTTTGGAGGACTGTTCATCCAAACAACATGATTTAGGCCTTCTGCTGGAAATCAAAGACAAAGTTATATAACGTGGATTAAAAAAAAAAAATACACAGACTATAGCGACTCATCCATCTACCTTTGTGAGAGTTTCAGACCATCAGATTTTGAAAAAATGGGAACTTTTTGCTGAGCTCGCTGTTATTTTTTTTCTCTGTCCTCTTGTTGGTTAAACTTTTCTTGCACACAGAGTGGAGCAGGTAGCACTACCCCTTGGTACTTGCAGGCAAACTATGAGAAGACCTCAAACTTGGCACTGCACTTATTTGGGTCCCCAGCTATACTGATGAACTGTTATGGAGCTAGGTGGAAAACAAAACTAATGGACGGTGGAATGAACAGAGATCTGTTGATGGCCGTAACCAACACGTCTTGTTTTTTCCTTTCTGCTTTCAGACTTGCAAACAAACAAGACCAGGAGGGAGCACTGGCTGAAGCTGACATCATTGAGAACCTATCCTTAGAGAAGCTTGTTAATGAGAACAAGTGTCTCTGTCAGATTGTAAGTGTTTGTGCACTGAATGGATAGACAGAAAGTATGGCTTTGAGTTTTTTAAAACAGTGAAGATGACCTGTTAATCTAGTGGGTGCAAAGCTACATTTGCATCGGTTAAAAGTTTGTAATGTTTTGGAGGTGATGTCAATGTTTTAACTTCAACGTACATTTCTTCTACAGGAACCATGCTCGGCCGTTTTAGGCTATGGGAAAAAGGTTGACAAGTCCATCAAGAAGGGCCTGAACTGGCTCCTCAGCAACATTGCCAAAGACTATGAAGCCATCACCGAGCGAGTGCAGAAGGACACAGCTGAGCAGCGCGCTCTGGAGGAGCAAGACAAGAAGGAGAGGGCAGAGAGAGTACGGCGGATACGAGAGGAGAGGTGAGGACGCAGCAGAAGTCAGTGCAGCAAACAAAATGTGGAAGAGGTTAAACTATAAAGTGGAAAAGTCTAAGACAGAAATTTTTTGAAGGATAACAGGAGGGAGGAGATGGTCAGAAATGTTGAGTAAAGCTCTGCAAGCAGTGGAAATGTTAAAAGGCCAAAGGTTTCAAAAGTGTCTGCAAAGAGATATTTATCCCTAAATAAATTATTGCCTCTATTAGAAAAGGGCAACCTTGCTGTCAGTGACTGAAATACGAGCTAGAACAAATGTACATTTTAATCAAATGTGACCTTAGATCAATTTTTTATAAATGTGACACCGCTACCAAGGAGGAGCGTATCATTAAGCAGAAAGGTTAACATCTTATCTATCCGCAGAGAGCGGCAGGAGCGGGAGGAGGCAGAGCGAGAGGGAAGGCCCATCCAAGAAGATGAGCCCGATGAGGAGTGCATTCAGAGCCCCTTCCAGCCAATAGAGAGCGTGATTTCTGAAGTGAGTCGCCACTGTGTACACTCTGGGGCTGATAGTTTATTACTCTGGTTTATGTTGTTGAGAGTCCAAAGTTAGAGTGCTTCAGAGAGCCCTTGGCTTTCATGTTTTCTTCAGAACGAGGATAAAGAAAAGGAAAGGAAGAGGCAAAGAGAGCTGCAGGAGGGAAGGAGTAACAGCCCCAGGGCAGCCACTGATCAAGAGGAGGAGGAGGATGAGGAGGAGGAGCAGGGGGACACGAGACAAACACCAGAAAACAACACTCCAGGTGAGTTTCAGGACGCCTGGATCTCCCAAGCTCGGAAATTGAGAGTTGTTAGAACAAATTCAGTCGAAAGTTGCAGTTGAGGAAAAGTTGATTGGATGAAACATCTTTAGTTAAGTCTTCTGGCAAAGCATTCGAAAGTCTTCTAAAAGTAAGCCGAGTGCCAAACAGTTTTTATGAAGACAAAAATGATCTGCCGTGATGTGCAGGGCAGAGGGGGTGTTTGAAGAGCTTTCGCTGGCAGCGTTGTTGTTCAGCTTTGCCACAAGTGAGCTTGTTTTCACTTTGAAAGTGAACGATTGAACAAGATGTTTTAAAATTTAAAGAGAGATGCAGTCAAATTAAGCCATCTTTCTGATAATCATCCTCTTATTATGATCTAAGCTCAGAGTGCTCATAGATAAAAGGCAATTTAACTTTGAGGAGATGCATTAGAGGATGAAATGATGGCTTTAGGTATTAATTTAAACTTGCTTGGGCCCACTGATGAAAGCTGAAAGGAGGAGGCTGTTATAGTTAGGCTCGTGTTGAACATCTGGATTCTCCACCCACAACACGTCTCTGTTCGTTCAGCCACGACAGGTGAGCAGAGCAAGAAGAAGACGAGCAAGCTCCACCTGAAGAGGAAGCACAGGGTGGACCCGCTGAGGATAGAGGACGGACCGACGGAGAGCCTCACCCCTCCTCCGCCTCCAGGTCAGTCTGTACTTCATCACATTGAGCTGCTGTTACATGCAGCTTGTCTACTACTGCAGCCCTGCACTGCTACCCTCACCCTGTTGTGCAAAAGTGGCCGATCGTACTAATTGATGGCTCAGTGAGGAGAAACGTCTGTTATGTTTCACTTCCTATTCAAGGCTTTTATTGCGAAGGAGCTACAGAAAGTACGTTATGTTTGTTGGACTTGGCAGAACTTATTTTAGCCATTAGCCATACAAGGCTGGTGTGGTATTGTCTTCACACTGCCATGTGGGCAGGCAGTGTGGACACCCACGTTAACTCGAGAACAAACCGACGTAGGATTTTCAAATTCATACCATAAGTGTGTCCGCAGTCAATAAAAATTATTCTGCACAATAAAATATGGACACTGACGCGGACACTAACCCAAAAACAAACAAACAAACAAAAAAACCTCCAACAACAGAATTTTTTTTCTTGGCAGTGTGGTGGAAAAAGACTTCCAACACACAATTACAGGCACGTAATAGATGTGAACTCAGCTTAGCACGAGTCCTGGACGAACCCCCAAATATGTTCCAATCCCGATATATGAGATGTCAGAGTTTTACTGCAGTTCAAGAAATGGTTAATAATACAAAAATAGTTACAGATAAAGACATAGGACAAGACCTAAATGAGGGCAATGGGAGCCCCGTCAATAACAAACAAAAAGCGGAAGAAGGCCTTGAATCAACCACATGAAAGCTCACCTTCAGGCTTCTCCCCTAAACTAATGTTGGTAAGCTAAGACAAGACTGACGACAGGACTGCTGGTTACTCCCAAATGAAATCATTATTAATAAACAAAACTGCAGAAAGCAGCAGCATGCATATAAAGCCTGTTGCTTTATATGGAAGATGTATTATAGGAAGATATATAAGAAGTTTTGATAGGCTGCTTTATAGCTATAGATCGCACAAATACATTGTGATCCTGTCAGTGTTTGTTGTTTGTGTGCAACATTCGATCTTTTAAAGGAGTGAGATAATCCGCTAGTTATGGCTTTCTTTTTCAGGATCCTCCACTGTTCTCCTCATCCCTCTCTTCTTTATTTTGTTTCTTTAGTGGGATGGGCCACGCCCAAAGTCTCTAGGCTGCCAAAGCTAGAGCCACTCGGGGACACGGGACATTCTGGTAAAGCCGTTTGTGCCTTCACTGTTAACCGCTGTTTACGTGCATGCATTAACCACCCCCCATCTGCACTTTGTCACTAACTTGGTCTTACTCATTCACTAACTGCAGCACCTGATCAGTGTTTCCTCTACACAGTAGTGATTAAAGCTACACGGAAATAGTAGTCTTGCATGTTTTCTTTTTTCTTCTTTTTTTTTCTTTTTAAGGAGGAAACCTGGTGTTTGTCTTACAGTGTTGGCGGTAGATTTCTAAGTTGCAGTGGAAACCCTGAACGCTGCCTTGAGACGTGCGCTGACTGTTAATTAACATCTCAACCCCACGTTGCTGTCTTTATTTTTCTCTCCCTCCTGCATCTCTCCAGGCACGTGTTTGCATGTGTGTGCGTTTGTGTGTGGATCTTTCACGGGTGCAGACATCTAAAATCAACTCAAAGACTTGTCTGTGTATTCATCTGTATTCATTTTCCTCCAGTCTGTGCAGCATCTTTCACGGTTGCTTCCATTGAGCGCTTACTTTTTAAAAAGAAATTTGTATTTCAGGTCTCCGTGGACGTTGCGCACTAACGCAACCAAACCTTTTCTCCTTCCCTCCACAGAGTTTTACAAGAAGCCTCTCCCGCCCGTCGCCAACAGGCCGAGGCCTAACGGCGACGCTCACGACATCATTTCTTAAACCCCCTTTTAGCGATTGAGGTTGACCAATCACGACTCTATTCTCCTGTCCTTTTTGTCTCAAGAGAGCGGCGTGTAGACAACCAAGCAAATAAAAGCTTGACTGCTGTGGATGCCGGAGCTGGGGACCTCTGAAAGGGCGATGGACACTAAACAGAGTGGCGACAGGAAGTCCTGCTCAGAAGCTGTAATTTGACCTCACAAATTCATTGTGAAACTCGCCTGAACTGTGCATCAGACTCTGTCTTCACAAACAAAAGCACAACTTGGTGTTGAACTCTCTCCAGCTCGTAGACTTTATATCCTTCTATTAATATCAGTGTTAGTTCGGACTTCGGTGTCAAACTCCGATGCTTTTAATCGACAGCAAATGTAAATATACCCTTTAAATATGTCTGAGTGATTTATTTGTATACATGCCACCATTAAAATAACCACATCATTTATTTTTGCACTTCTAGGTTTTTAGTGTAAAACACCATGTGGCTGAGGCACCTCAGTAATGATTTTAAAAAGAAAAAGAAAAAGAAAAAAAAGGTATCGGTCTTAAGTGGCTTATTACAGCTGAGTGCTTTAAATTTGACCTTTTGTGAAGTCGAAAACATTTTCCCCCTTTTTTTTTTTTACAGCGCTTATGTGTAATGAGGGTGAGTCACAGCTGGCAAGTGGATTTTGAGGAAGTCATGTTTTTTTAAGGACTGTGTTGACTTTTGATGTAAAACACAAAGAAAAGGAAAACACTAATTAAAAATCTTTAATTGGATACATTTATAAAGGAACTTTTTATCTACTGTTTTAAAACAGGAACATTTACATGTCTACAGGGCTTTTAACACATTCTGCTGTTTACACTGTGTGTTCGTTTTTTTTTTGTTTTTTAAAGTGATATTTCTCTCAAGACAGACTCGCTGCCTTTTCAGGTGGCCCTCGAGGTGTGAGCTGGTGCTGTTGGTGTCCCAGCTTTTGCGACGCGACTGTCTGCTGCGCCCATTTTTGCTTTGAAAAAAAAAAACACTAAAATTGCATCTTGACGAGCATAAACACAAATCTGAAGCTTGGAACACTCCACTGCCCCAGTTAAGTTTGTTTTGTGTGCTGGAGGAGTTTGCAGTAGGGATGATAAGGGAAGAAGAACATACTTCCACAGCAGCACCTGGAACAGCCAGTATTGGGTCAGAACACATGAGAATATGTGCACCAGAAGTAATAAAAGAAGTATCACTTTTAAAAAACCTGCAATGTTGTATTTCAGATCTGTAGTACGATGCTCACTCTCTTTTAATGTGCTAGATGTTTTAAAAAATAAAGATATTTTTTCTATCCAGATTGAATTTTATAATGGCAAAATAAAAGATGTTTTAAATATATTACCGAGTGACTGCAGTATTTCTCCATCATGACCATCGCCATTTTTGCACTTGTAGTCGGGGAAATGTGTTGCCTGTTGCTGTGGAGTGTTTGTTGTTTTATTTTTAGCTTAACATTAACAGCAGTGCGTTTGACATCCAGCTCCTGCTTAGCATAAACTTCTGTCTCTCAGGCAATGCCGATAATGACTATTAGTGCCATTTTGCAGTCAGGTTTTCCCTTGTGAGGCTTGTATTTAAAGCTTCACTGTATAATACTCTGAGGGCTACACAGCAGACAGACCAAACTGCCACAATAAATAAAGAACTACAAATAAGCAAAAGATCCAGTTAGAAATAAAAATTAGACCTGTCTGATGGTACTGGATATGTGAGCCTGTGATTTAATCGAAGTTCATCACCTGATCACACTTTTATTGACACATCTCTAAAAACACCCTCAGAAGTCTGAGGATATAAATATGGAAACATAATTATAGTA